>NW_023340257.1:2093934-2099240 GCF_004916995.1 Morone saxatilis | reverse complement strand
CACACACACACACACGGTCATACACACAGTGGGATGAGCAGTCACATGCACGCACAGACACACACTCACAGAATAATGACTAGATTCATATACAGTACAATACCCACCTACACTTAATGTGCACACACAGCGGGAACACAGACAAACTCATGTGAACCCACACACACACGCAGGATGTCCTACAACCTGGCGCTGACACACACGCACACACACGCACACACACGCACACACATGCTGCACTACATTGTGCATTATCTCTTGCTAAAATAGACAAAATAATACGGGATGGTGTAATTTCTCTAAAATAACAAACACACACAGATAAAGATTATGTATGTGTTATCAGTGTACATGCAGTTTGTTCTTTGTGGATAAAAAAAACTTGCATGAGATGCCTGACTCCCTTTCTGAACTGATTGAAACTCATCACTTTCCATTTTTATTATTGCAGAGTTTTCCTCAAAAATACATACAAAAAACAAGCAAATTAATTCAAACTGATTCTCACTTTCGCCACACATCCAAAACTGTTTCCAGCTGCAAGAGGACACCAACCACCACAATTTCTAAAAAATGAGGGCCTCTGGCAATGACCACAGCACAGAAAACTGGTCAGTATGACAAGAGAAATGTGTGGAGAAAGACTGGATTGTTCATAACGCACAAAAAAAAAAACTACCAAAACAAAAAATGTAGAATTTAGAGCTAATAAATTCACAAATCTTCAAGCTCAATTCAAGATATTCCACTGACCAGAGGAGATTTAAAGCGCTATCTCCAACAATTTAATTCTTGTGCAAACTTATCCTCTGCTTCTCTGGATTTCCTTCTTTTTTCCTCCAACCAGACGGGGGGAAAATACAGAAAAAACAAATAAACAATGGAAATATTGTTATGGGGAGTCTCTGAATGATTCAGAGCGTCCCGCACTGAGGAGCCATCGGTGTCTAAAACACTTCCAGATGATCCTCACACAATAGAGGGAGAGAAAACAAGACTTATACGTCATCCATTTACTTTGGGCCACAGTGGTGAACAACAATAAATCCTGGAGGGGCAGCAGGCACACACATACATACACACTCCCACACACACACACACACAAGTAAGTATGTTTGTTCATGTGCATGTGTGGTGATCTGGAAAAGGAAACTAGATAGATTGAGCTGATAGGAAACTGCATATACTTGAAAGCCAAGATATAATGCAACCCACCAACAGGTTGTTTTCACAGTGTGTATACACACTCACACACACTCAACACTCACTGATGTGTGCACTTACACATGCACACGCATACACACGCTTGCCAATTGCAGGAGACAGCCTCCATTGAGAAAACCAACGAGCTGTGCCTCTCCTGAGACTGAAGCGCACACACACACACACACACAAACAGACACACACCAGTGCTATCACTGGCAGCATCAGAGTGAAAGTTAGTGGCTGTGACAGAGCTGTGAAGCTGTGCTGGCAAACACCAGCAGCTTGCTGCACATTCATGATATTTACTTCCCTTCATAGACACTAAATAGAGTGAAAACTTACTGTGATGTGTGTGTGTGTGTGTGTGTGTTGTTTGTAACCTCAATTCATACCAGGTCTAGATTGATTTTTATTTTATTTTTTAAACAAAATGCAGATCTGGTCTGGTCAGTGTTGCCCACCTGTGATATGATGTCAACAGTACACTTTAACTAATCAAACATGGTAGAACTGATAATACAGTTTAAATAGTGTTTATCTATAGTCAGTGCTTGATTCTAATGAGATATGTTATGAAGTAGCAATAAGGGAACCATATGAATTTCATTCTATAACCTTGCATTGTAAATGACAATAAAATAACCTTGAGTCCTTGAATAATTAGGGGTTTTAAAACAGAATCTTGGCTTGGTTGAACAAAAAAGAATTAAATCAATCTTACCATTAAAATGCAATGAACAAGTCTAAGGTCATTAATGCCACCATATTGACACCTGTATGTGGGTCATTATATATGGAAATATGTTTAACACACATAGGCCTATTTTCACAAAATGTTCACTATATGGGAGTGTGGTTCTGATCAAAAGAAATACAAAAATCCCCAGACAATAATAAGTATTATTAATACAAGCTACCCTACTTAGCCCAGACCTCAAAAGCATCTATACCCAAAACTCAACATGGGAAAATATTACTCCTGACTGAAATTGTCATGGTTTGGGCTTTTCTTGAGTTATTTCCTGTTTTATTTTGTAATTTTATGTCTTGTTTTAATTCACTTCCTCTGTTTTTTCTCCAGTTTTGATTGTTTGCCCCGCCCTGATTATTTTCACCTGTGTGTTGTTGTCATGCCTCTCACCTGTGTATTTAGTCTTTGAACTTTTTCGTTTCATTTTCTCGTTCGTCGTGGTTCAGATGTGTAGTTTTTATTTTGCCTGCTCCCTCGTGTTTCCTAATTGATGTTTGGACTAATTCCTCAATTTTTGGATTGTCTATTGGATTTATTTGACTATTTATTTGACAATTTATTTAAGCTTATGTTCCAACACAGTCTTTGCAATAAATCATCTGAACTGCTCCTGCTCTGCTAGTCTGCTTTTGGGTTCAAATCCTTGTGATTCACAACTCAGTTTCCACACCCGTGACAGAAATAAGATAAGTAGTACAAGTAATTGGGACCGGTGTAGGTACCAGATGTGCTTGGCCTGCTAGATCTGCCCATGGTCCTGTGTTTACAGATGCAGGTAACACATTAACACATGATTGGCTGTTCATCAGGCGGTGTATGGATGTCGTGTGTTTGCGAGGCAGTACCTCCTGTCCGATCGGTACTGTGCATGTGCAACTCTCGACAGTGATGAGAAGGAAAAGAAAAAGAAGGTTTCTATGTAAAAAATCCTTACCTCTCACCTCGAGAGCTACCCTACGACTCACTACTGACCACACCCATCTGACACGGCCACAGTAGATAATGCACGCCCCAAAATATCAACACAGTTATCTGCAGCTATTGCATTTCATGATGTATTCTTATGTATTTGTAATACGAAAATCCCCATACAAGAATTAATAAGGTATAATTAATATATTAGATAAACAAACTTTTGCTAACGTTAGCTAAGTTATCTAAAAATTGAGCTTGTTGCTGTAGTGTATAGGCTATGTATGTCTAACACATATATGCTTACAGATGTGATGCAAATGTAAGTCACCATATATTAATATATCATACACCTCATCTAGAAGATGATCAAAATTGGCATGCATTAAAGGCATCGTTTTTTCTGGAGCTGATGATGGAAGTTGGTAAAGAGCGAGCCATCTCACTTTCTTTGCATTTCTGTGAGTAGTAGCACAGTACTGATCAGGCAGCATGTACAAATAGGGCAGTAGAGCCCTATATATTGTGTTAATGTGTCACATCATCTATAAGAACAGAACCCCAAGATCTCACAGGCCAAGCACCTAAACTGGGACAAGGCCAAATTCACAACAACAAAAAAAGGGGATGGAGAAATAAATCAGGATCTGGCACGATAAAACCTAATACTAGGGACTTTTACGGAACCAGCCATACCATGATGGCTACAACCAGCTTAGCACTGACCACACCCATTAGACACAAGAAATCACAGCACAGAGTCATGGATAGAAAAATGGATGGATGGGAAATCGACTCATTTTGCAGTTTTAAGTATGTTTGTTGTGAACTTGTCTGGATAACACATGCAAAATGTTGTTGTACTGTAGTATGAATGAACAAAAAAAGCACATGTGCTTCCGTTTTGCTCCCTCCTACTGAACACTGTAGGTGCTGCGGGGTCACCCTGCCTCAAAGAGCTGCGTATGCAGACAGATTTCATTTAGTCTGGGTTTCAATGCACTCATTAGTCACTAGTCTGGGTTTCATGGGTTTCTGCGTCCCATGGTGGTCTGAATGTGTTCAGAGGGCTTTTCCACCCTGACAAGAACGCAATTTGTGGGGAAAACAGTTGATACTTGGAATATTTTATGGCATTGTAATGGTTTATTATGAAGGAATCATATTTAATATACTGAAAATTAGTACAAAATGTTCCCTAGGGAGGGATCTTTGGTTTACAGTATTTTGTCTAATTTTAAGATGCATTTAAAAGCCACTTCAATGACACTTGTAGTGTGAGGTTGAGACAAAGAAATCATAAGGAGCGACGTCACTTCCTGACAGAAAGTGCTGGACAGACGGAGAGAATGGAGAGACAAGAGAAGATGAAAAAGGCCAGCAGGGTGAGGTAACCATGTGCAGATGGACCCTGTGTGTGTGTGTGTGTGTGTGTGTGTGTGCAGGCAGCTGCAGGAAGGATCCTGCTGAGAAAGAGCAGGACGTCTTGTCATCTACTGTGGCCCCAACATCAAGACACGCTCACGCACATGCACATGCACACACACACACACACACATCAAAGGGTGTGTGGCTAGTGCCGTTCCAGCACTGTGGTGGTGTGGGGCGGCAAACAACAACAGCGTCTCACACACACACACACACTAGCACACACTTAGACATACACACACCCTTGCACACGATTCTCTGACTCACTCTCGCAGACACACACACGCTAACACACATATACAGTATAATCAGTTGCATTCATACATACAAACAGACACACGCATAAGCATTCTCACACACACGTACATAGACACTCACACAGCCCACATAATGGGCCATTTCAGCACCAAGACCACAGCTAATACAGTAAATGACAGGGAAGGACTGGGAGACAGCCAAGCTAAATGTGACACTGATTTTCTGTAGTGTGTGTATGTGTGTGTTTACCGCCCTGACACCATGACTCTACAGGCTGGGGCCCAGATGCTAGTGTGGCCGCTACGTTGTTTGGTTCACCGTCCCGACCTACTATGGCACACACACACACACATTCAGTGTAACACACACACAGATGCATGCACGGAGCGCTGTCCTTAAACAACATGGCTGTGGTGTTGGAAACTCTGACCGAAGTGTCAGTAGAAGCATCAAAGCAGCGTAATGAGAGAGCAGAGTAAAACCAGTCAACAAGGCAGCTCACACCAGTCCAAAACACAGGAATACACTCCACCAACCAGTTCACTGCACTGGGGGGGTCACTGGGCTGAGTGTGTATCGTGATATGATGGTGTTTAGGTGGGAATGATGGGGTGAGGATGTTAGACAATTTGTCTTGTGTGTTCTTAACTACTGGTAGAGCTGCACGAATAAAATGGTTCCTATAGAGAGTCCCGCCCCTTTTAGCTCCCTCCTCTAATAACAGTTGAACATTTTGAAAATGTTCAAAAGA
>NW_023340257.1:2079143-2093834 GCF_004916995.1 Morone saxatilis | reverse complement strand
AATGCTACCAACTAACAAGCTTTTTAAATATGGAAACTGGTCACCAATGTTATCTTCAAATCTTGATTTTTTTTTTTCAACTAAAAGAACAGGAAAAATCACAGTGTCTTTTTTTCAGAATGGTATTATCCCTTATTATAATCCACTTTATTTCAAGAAATGCCCAGAAAACATCTAAATGACTTGAATGGAAACACTGTTCAAGTTTCCCATTTCTTACCAACTGTTTATGTTGTATTTTTAACCATGACCGCAGCCCATTCCCTAACTGTAACCAAAGTGGTTATCATTGTACAATATAAGCAAGGTCTGTATGAACAAAATACAAATAATAATAATGTAATTTCAACAATTACTAATTACTGTTAATAAAATGTATCAGTGACCAATTACAATTACTTTAAGATTACCTCAACACCAAATATGGTACCTAAAACAAGAGAAAAAGAATGTCAACAAGAAGTATTGATTTCAAGTGTATTTCTATAAAACAGAACAATGAAAAGAAAATGAAACGGAAAAAAGTCCCTGTGGTATTTTTAAAGAAACTGATGTATTTTAAATTGTACCTTGGCTAAATATCCCAATTGTTTTTTTTTTACTAATTTATTTGTAATCTGATTACTATTTTTTATGGGATTAGTTATCTTTTTTGTATCTTGATACATAATTCATTACATGTAAATATGTTATTCTCCAAGTGTGTTCTCAGTTATGTGCCATGATGCTTTCAATTTTCTACACCCCTTAAAATCAGATTTTCAGATGAGCAAAGAGAAAACTTTCAGCAGTTAAATTGAAAACAGATGGTTTTGTAGCCTTGAACCTAACCATTATTAAAAGGGAAGCCCTTGCATTCATGTGTTGACACATGGACCAGGTTAAAATGATCTTGACAAAATGTGGAGATGAAAACTGTCCGCTCTGATTCTATTAAAGACGGGTGGGCATCCTTTAAATCCTTTATGTCAGTAAATGAGAGCCTTAGGTGTGTTCAGTGGCCATGGGGTGAACATCAATCAAACTCACTTCAAGCATGTTTTGGGACACTAATATATATATATAATATATATATAAATAATCATTAAATAGGTTGTTAGGATATAAGATTTTATATTCTTTAATGTTGGCTGAGAATGGTTTTTAAGGTAAAAATTATTTATATAATATATTTCATAACAAATGTAAACAATATGTACTGAGTTATGATTTTATATACGTGTGCAATGTGTGTGTCTCCATTCCCAGTGCCCATAAATCAAATCTAACCTGCCGTGCATGTGCCTCCACCCTGCTGTGCAAATTTTGCCAATTAGCCACGGCCCCGGGGAGTGTGAGCAACGCAATCTCATGGACACACCACACACACACACACAACAACACACACACACACACACGGCCCCCAGAATCCAGTGTGAAATGGGCTTCTGCCACAGAGTGAGTATTAAGCGACAATAAATGCATTTCACGGCCGCGTGTTTTATAGGGCCGGCCTCCATAGAGCTCTGGCCAAAACACTGTGGCTACCCCGCCCTTTAATCTCTGCCTCTCCACCCAACACACAAACACACACACACACACACACATACACACACAATAAATCCACACCCCGTGTGAGAGAGAGCTTGAATCAATCAACACCCTCCCCAGCGACACTCTGGACGGAACAAGATGTTTTCCTAAATGAAGTTGTACACTTCCCTCACTGGCAGCAGATTATCAATCGGATGTCGTGAACACAAAAGCCCCATAGTGTCGAGCCTACATCTTCATCATAACACTATGACCTATGGCAAGTAGTTTCAGTCCTATATTTTGAAGTAAAAATTTGCTTTTTTCTTGAAAGTAAAATATGACAGAGCATTATTAAGAAGGCCACAGACAAAAAAAAACATCTGCTCCAATGAATATCACCCACTTATAAATATGTTGAATGATTATACAGTAGAACCTCATATTAAGTATTTTGTAAAATAAACTATGCCATGATGATTTGCTTGTAACAATCTAACTTTTGTTAGACGATAATGATAATTGCATGTTCTTGTTATTTTAAGACCATTTTATGTCACTNNAGCATAATAATGCAAGTACACCCTTTCAGCCAGCAATAAACTTTTAAACTGCCTGAGCCCCGCCCATAGTCAAACACAGACAGCAGACAATGAGAGGCCATTAGCAGCACAACCAGAAATGACAGCAAAACGTGTCTCAGCTGAGGTTGTTTTGTGCTCATTTGGCTAAGACACTGAAAAAAATGCCTAGGCACTGGGGCATGTCTTACAATGTAGAGAAACCCTGCTGTTTATCCTGGACTCGGTAAGGTAAGGTAGGGGTGGTAAGGTCACCTTCAGGCCATAAATTAGGGTAATTTTAAACAATTACCTTGTGGTAATTACAGCATGTACAGAAGAGTTTTCACTATAAAAAATCATTATAATTTTGACTGTTAAATTCCTGATGCTTGCTTTGTAGCTTCTAGTGAACTGTCTGTTTTGGGTGTTGTCACAATAAAGCAGGTCCTCTGCTAATAAGCTGGCAGCAATAGAATTTTAGAGATTGGCTTTCCTACACTGTAAACACTAGAACAGGGTCAGGATCAGCTAATCAGATTTCTTTTACACTGCAGACATGGCATAAGCAATCAGGAATCTTCTTTTCACTGTTACAACTGCAAAACCCCAAAGTACAACATTCCCCATTAATGGTCATTCTTGGATTAACATCATCATAGCTAAATGGCAAACGCCTACAGAGGCAGCCACTATAGCTGACAGGCACCTGTCTTGATCGTCTTCCCTGGGAAATCCAATCTTTTATGCCATTGTATCGCTTTTTTTTTTAGATTTTGTTTAAAAGAATATAAACATGACTACACATGCTTTTGTTCCTTTGGTGCTAAAAAAACAGTACAATGTCATAAAATTGTGATAGGCTTAAAATCGGCTTGTCAAACCAAGAAATACGCACAACCTCAAGTGTAAACCAAGCCTTAACATAAAGAGGACACACCAAAAACACCATAACCTTAACTATAAATATATCTTTTAAAAAATCGTTCTAGCTCAAGTGGATGATGGTGTCCATGACAGTGGTGAACGATATTGCTGGGATGACTTTAAGAGAGATTTATTTGTTTAAAAAAAAAACATAATTTTACCTGAGACATACTGTCAGATGGTCTTTAGCACTGATGGGATCTCTGAGATTCGTTTGGTCTTTGCAGATGTCTTCTTTTTCACCAAAGTATGAATAAAAACAACACTCTTTCTGGTTTTTGTTTCTCTGTGCACAATGTACATCAGTAAAAGATCATTAATATATTTTCCTATTAAGCTGCCAACACAGCTGGAATATGCAGCATTACACAATTTTAAGGGGTGTAAGAAAACTACATAAGAAATATACACAGTAGGTAAATTGTCTAATAGAAAAATGTCAGTTTCTGAATGACAAAAATGATTAAAAAAAATACCTAATACAGAGTATTACAAAGTTCACTGTTTTGTCTGAGTTGTACAGTTTTGAATAAAATATGTCACTGAGTCAGGGGTTGTCAGTTTACTTAATAATAGAAAAGGGGTCTCTAAAGGAAAAAGGTTTGGAACCACTGCCATATATGTTAATTGAGGAGTTATAAAAAAAAATTTCAGTGCAAAATAAATTATTATTATTATATTATTATAATACAGTAAAAAAAATAATGCCCTTATTTAAACATGTGAAGAGAGCCACACTGCTATTGAGAAAGGCTGTCTTCCAAAGCTGTACTTTTGGTTATCAGCATTGTTAAAACTGTCAGTGGGATATTAAATGAGGTTTTCTTACCTCTGTAACAGAGCCTGGAAATTCCACTTTTGCTCTCCCTACACATTAATGATTAGAAAAAAGGCCAGTAAAAGAAACTCTGTATTATCTCATGTGATGAGATATAAACATGGGCTACCATGCTACACCCCCCAAATCGCTCCAATCACTCATTTACAGCATACTTTCTCCATGTTTTACGCCGCAGTTTGACCACTACAAGTATGCACCTATATTTTCTTTCTAGTTTCTTATCACTGAGCTACTCGCTTGTTGCCCTGCCCCTTTCCTCTGAGGGTCGGGTTATGATTGCATTTTGTATGAGTGTGTGCGAGTGTGCGAATATGTGTTGATCTGGATGCAGACAGTAGTCCTGTGGTGGTGGCCAGGGTTAAGGCTCTTATATGGAGGATAATCTAGGATAGCCAGGGGGTCTTAACTCACCCCTCCAACACACAGGGTGTCATTGGATGGAAGGGAGGTGGGGTGGGCGGGCGGAGGTGTGAAAGGGAGTCCAAAATCTCTCTCTCTCTTTCTCTCTCAGACTATCTCAGAAGCTCTATGTGCTGCAGGGCTTGGCCAAGGTATGAGTGTAAAAGTGTGTATGACAAATAGGGGGTGTCAAAATCAGACGACTGATGAGGCAGGTAGTTGTTTGTAGTTGTGTTGATTACGTGTGTGACAGGTTACAGAGTGACTTATACATGAGTTGTAACCTAAGCATGTAAAACAGCACACTCCTCTTTCTTTTGTCTTCTTACTGCTGAAAGATAGGTGATAGGAATCCAAGAAATATTCAAAGAAATAAAACTGACAGTGGGAAATTAGTGAAGGGTCTAACACGGAGTAGCCATAGAAATGCAAAAGGGAACCAGGATATGAAATTTAGCAGGAAGTGAAAGAGAAGTAAGAATGAAAGGAAGTTTGATAGAAAGAAAGAAATCAAAGAAAGTGTTGGTTTGAAAGCTAGTTTGATCCAAAAAGGGAATAATTAAAGAAAGGAGGGATGAAAGAAAAAAGGAAGACTGGAAGGAATATACATTCTTACAAACGTTAAAGTTAAGCAAAGACGGAGGAAGGAGTGACGTGGTGACAGAAAGAAAAACGAGTATGTAAAAAGGGAAATAAGAAAGGAAGGAAGGAAAACAGTCAACCTTAAATAATCCGATTTTAACTGAGGTGTACAGGAAGTGAAAAAGGGAAAAACTGAAGGAGGAAAGAGAAAAGATAGATGGATCCTGATCCAGATCTCTGCTCTTGTTTCTGTAGATGAAAAAAAAAGGTTTTCTGTGTGTGTGTTTGTGTATGCGTTTGTGTGTGTGATTTGACAGATCTGGCGGGGGCGTTATCAGGCGAGGTAAATCGGCCTAAACCTGGTGCTAATGTCTTGGTGGGGGTGTGGGAGAGATTAATAAGGACCAGCTCCAAAAGGCTTTAGCTGGCCCGCTAAGATTCTTAACCCGCATAACCTCCCCTGGCGCCGCCGGGAATCCAAAATGTCCCTGAATGTTGATGCAGAAACACTCACATGAGTTTCATTTTTCACCGCATAATCAATCAGACCTTCTGGGTTTGGATTTTTGACTTTTGAATTTGGGTAGGAGCACTCGCTACACAGTGGGCATGCCTGTGAATGCAGTTCAGTCAAACAATAAAAGGTCTTGTATTCATTTGAGTTAGTTCGTTGTTTTCAAACAAACTGTAGCTTTAGTTGTAATAAACTTTAACTGGCAGAAGATCACACTTCCTGCCAGTCTTGGATTGTAACTTGAGGTGTAGTATAGGCCTATTTGAACACTGCTGCTGTATACTGGCTGTTGCCTACCAAGCTGTTTATGTGTAAGACATCTAATGCAGGGTTTAGTTATAAACTGTACCATTGGAATTTCCATTTGCTTTAAGAGCAGGGCACCCTAGTCACATCTCAGGAGGGACAGAGAAAACATGTGACTTCTTGTGGTTGTGAGATTACTTATTGTCTCAAAAATTAAAGTAGCAAAGGCAGAAGTAGCATCACATTTGTATACCACCGCAAAACCTCTGACTGACACCAAAGTTGTCATCCCATCGCCTTCCAATATTCTAGGCTGGTTTTATTTAACTGTCTTTCCATGACCTTCGCCTTTGCTCTAGTTGCCTAGATGGGTGGTTCTCAAACTTTTTAGTGTCAATGACCCCCAAATTGATATAGTTCAGGCAACAGATCTGTATTTGATAAAATCTAGTCTCAGGGATCCCAGGGCAGCAGTGGTTCAGTCCTCAGGGATTTGATATTGTTGATGCTGTTAACTACATGTACGGTAACTTTCCTTGTTTTTTATATACAGAGAAAACCAATTTTTTCGGAAAATGTCACTTGGGGTTAAGCGTGGTAAAATTTAGTGAAGTTAATTTACATTTTTGTGTTATGTTGACTCAAACTATGTTACGATAGATGGCCAAAGAAGACTCAGATGTGTTCAATGATCAATCTACAAACCTTGAAGTGAAATACAACACCAACTTAGGTAATGCCTATTTTCTATGATGACTCATGGCCTATGACTGGTGTACAGTGCTGCATTTCTCCATTAGTGTTGTTATTGTTTAATCTGCATGACCTGCATTCGCCATGTACCATTTAAACATTAGCAACTGTATGTTTATGCTGACGATACAGCTATATTTCTACATAGAATCTCGGCTTAAATAATGCCACTAATGTCTGCTTGCAGTGCGGGAATGAATGGTATTAATAGGAGCATTAGCAGGACCTTACAGGCATAGCTGCAGATCAGATAAACAAGGTAGCTACCAATTCACAATTAAAATTTTTAGGATATTCCCCATATTCTGTCTCATTTGAACACTGTTAACAGATGTTGCTTTGTATGAAAATTTAATTTGCACAATTCTAGTTATTATTCTAGTGTTTTAAATCCTATTTTGTCACCATGGGATGATTTCCCTGTGAGATTCATTAAAGTTTCATCTTATCCCATCTTATGTTAAGTACCTGTCACGGGGTAAGTGTAATTTGGTGTAATTTGGTTGTGTTCTGTGTGTCGTGATGGCGAGACAGGCTCTGACCTAATCTGTGCTGGGTGGGATTGAGACACAAATCTGGATCATTATTGATTCACAACAACAGCTCACTGTCCTCGCCCTCTGGTAAGGAGTGATAATCTTTGTATTTGGCTCCCTGCTGCTGTTTTTTTTTTTTGCTCTATGCTTCCACATGGGGCTTGACAAAAATAGGCTGACACCAAAATTTGGGGAAATTATTTTTTGGGCCTTTTATTGGCTTTATTAGATAGTGACAGCTGTAGATTGACAGGAAAGGTGGGTAGAGAGAGGGGACGACATGCAGCAAAGGGCCGCAGGTCAGACTCGAACCCGGGCTGCTGCAGCAATTCCGTACGTGGGTCGCCAGCTCTACTGACTGAGCTACCCGGGCGCCCTGGGGAATTTTTAATAGCTAATATTTTTTTGATGTATTAATATCGGATCATTTGAATGCATCAAAATGAAAGTGATTTTACAGATGTTATTGATTTCACAGCATTTTTTTTATTGTTGCTTCTGGTACAGGCTCCAGAAAGACAATAATTCAGCAACTAGCGAAAGTGGATCATATACACCATATCAGACATACAGTACATGCTGATATCAAGTATACAATGATACCTTACATTTATCAGCAGATTGGCTGTTTTTCTGTTTTTCTTTTTTATTGCTTCATTCTACTATTCCTTCCTATTTTCTTTATCTCTCTGGACCACAGTCATTGTTTTTTCATCTTCCACCCCCCTCTATCTTGATGCTGATTCATTACATCAGTCCATTCAAGCTTTATGGATGCCATGCTCTCTCTCCATGTTGGTTGATGTGGCTTATGTGTTTTGGTTGCCCCCTAATGAGAGATCAAAGCGTTGAGGTCCTGACCCTGAGAGGAGGCTCTGGGAGAGGAGATTTAAATCTCTACGCTTCCCATAAACCCTGCTCCTACTCCCTCCTCTCTGATACACAAATACATTCAGACCCACACATAGTTATACTAACTATTTCATTATGAGTGTCTCTGGTCAGGGTCTGTGAGCAAAGGTGTTGACCTTGTGACACTGGTTATTCCACTGTAAATGACCACAGAAATAAGTGATAAATACTTTTTCTACTTTTTGGACCACTATGGGTTTTGAAGAGTGGCAGTGAACACATTTTGAAGGTGATGGCAAGTATGTTATAGATTGTTTTATTGGTTGATACTACTAAATAAAACAGATAAATTAATTGAAAAATACTATGTAAAGGCCTTTAGGACACCGTCCTTTAAAACCTAGAATAGTAACAGTAACAATAGTAAAGTGTGTAATGTAAGTTCTCACCATAGTCCAAGCTGGAATTAGTGCTGGCCAGCTTCTCCATGTAATACATGTCATATTCAGAAGCCAGTGTTTTAAAGTGGCCTCTGCACACTTTCATTAGTGCACTCAAATGCCCACTAGGTCAACATTATGAATAATTTGGTATAATAACATTTTTTAAAACTTAGTGGACCACTGTGATAATAAGCATCAAAGATGGAGACTGTTTTATTGGAAACTTATGTTTTTGGTCTTGTTAGCATGTATTGCATTTTTATTGGTAAGAATATATCCTAAAGACTTGCTACCAGATGTTAATGACAGTTGGTGGAATGCTGAATCATGTACCAAGGTACAGGTATGGTGCTGATCCAGAACCAGACGTGCGGTGCATAAAACTCTGGGTAGACATGCCTAAAAATGTGTGTTGTGTACTCAAAAAGGCAGACAAATTTATTTATATTACTTATAAAGCCAAACGCAGTGTTGTGCAAGTTCACACAAAACAAGGGCTAGCTCAAAGTTCAGTTCACACAGATTAACATGAAGTAGTTCACGTTCACAATTTTGAATTTGAAGTAGTAGTGGTAAATGCAGGTCCATTTACCATTAACCATTACCAACTTGTATACTTGTATAGCACCTTTCTAGTCTTCCGACCACTCAAAGCGCTTTTACGCTACATGCCACATTTGCCCTTTCACACACATTCACACAGCGATGGTAAAGCCCATCAAACAGAAACTAACTCATTCACACACCAATGACGCAGCATCGGAAAATATTTATGGGGTTTAGTATCTTGCTCAAGGATACTTTGACATGCAGCCGGTTTCTTTTTTATGAATCTCAATCATTGTGGAAATCCTGGGCCTATGTGCAAAATCATGAAGTGCACCAGTTATAAATATCAGTCAATGTGAAGGAAGTGCTGTGGGTTTTGTGTATATTTACATCATTAAATATCTGGGGTCAGGTTTAGATCCAGTATTTTTACTTTTTTATTTCTTAACATTGTTATACGTATATATTTTTCCCATTTCCTTACAAATAGCAAAAGTTTTCACAAATAGTGAAAACTCATGGCACTCAAACTCAACAGCTTGGTATTAGCCATCTTCACAAGCCCCATACAGTAAGGGTTAATTAAGAGACAACCAAATTCTGTAGAAAGAGGCAAATAATCAAAATTCACAAGAAAATGGTCTTAATATTACGTCCTTTACCGTGACAGCTAATTAACTTTTTCATTCAGTAGTGTCTGGATGTGTTCTGTGGCGGTGTGGCAAAGAGACATCAAGCCTTCACATATTCCAATATCCTCCCTACAGGATGGGGATCGATGAGAACGCTAGCACTTAGAGAGCAGACACAGACAGTGTATTGTGAAGGGACTGTCAAGCCACTGACAACACTGTGGGTAAACACACTGAGGACAACTCAGGGCTGCATGCGTGCATTATCACACACCTACATGTGCATATGCAGACGCACGCACATTAATGTACCCACTCACACACACCTTTGACATGCAGACGCATCAACTGGATGAAGGCCTTTGGCTCGGGGAAGTGTAACATTTCAGTAATGTGATGGAGTTTGATCCAGGGTGTCCAGTGTCCCATAGAGCTGCTGTTTTATTAGCACAAAGAGCACTCAGGGGCTCTCCAGTTCACACACACACACACACACTCACTTACATACACACACATACACCCTTCTCTGTACAGTCCAATAACCACAGCGGGCTCTATAGACTACACATGGATAGAGAGAGCATGTATGACTGTAAAACACAACCAGCAGCTTTCAATTGGAGATCATTATCAAGTATTGACACCATTAGCTATCTATCAAAGCCACATCCTGCTAGGATCCACTCTCTGATTTAATACCTCATCATACTTCCTCCCACGGTTGAACCGTAACACTTCTTCAGGAGGGCAAGGACAGGCACTGACCTCAGAAATGGATGGAAGGAGTGTAACTAGAAAATGTTTACCACAAGTAATGTGAACTGCAGGGATAAGTGGCAGATGAAGTACACAGATTTAACTGGTTATGAAACAGTCTCAGTTTAATACTGATGCCTCTATATGACCTACATAAACAAACAAGACCATCAGGAAGAAGACTGGCTGTTTCTGTAGAGTTAATCTGCCACTGGGTCAGATTCCCCTTGAAATCAATGAAATGAGGCAGTGGAAACATTACCGCATTTGTCCACAGGGGTCGCCAGAATCAACACTACATCAAAGTTCCTCGTAGGGGCCTTAAGTAAAAATATCAATACCACAATAAAAGAAAAATGTAGAAAAAAATGAATGAAGAATGACCCTTTTCAGAGTATCATATATTTTGGATTATCATTAGTGATGCAGTAAGGTAAGCAGAATTTTACTGGTGTAGCTGGTCAATGTGGAGAAATCTTAACCTGCAGAGTAACTAGTTATAGTGGCTGTAAAATAAATGTAGTGGAGTAAAAAGCAAAATCCGGAAATTTGGTGTGGTGCAGTAAAAGTATAACATAGCATAGAATGGAAATACAAGTACCTCAAAACTGTGTAGTTGATAAATTATACTTGGAAATGGAAGAGGTAATTATCTGGTGCAACTACAAAGACAGCAGCAGCAGCAGCAGCAGAAGAGTAACTTCAGGTAACTGCATACATTTTTTTTACAATATAAACTAATCTTTTAACTTTTCTATATGAGCTTTCTGTATTCAAATCTCATAGACTCCTTCACTGAAACAGCAGTGCAAACAACAGATTCTTGTCAGGATTCATTTCACATTCAAGGCTCTAATCTGAAAGTGTAATGAGGCAGCTTACTTCTGCCAATGTCAAAGGTTCAAAAGGATGTTGTGATGTGATGCCAACCAATCATAGCCACTTCAGCATTTTTTTTCATCAGGAGTGAAAAGGTTTCAGTTATTGAGTGAATTATCCTCACCCTAACCTAATTTAGTTATTTTCCACCACATTTCATGGACCTCTTGAACCACTTGAACTTGTTCTTGTGTTTTTTTGCTTTAAACACAATAAAAAGGGATTAGACCAATGCATCCGTTTGCTGGGATACAGGCTCAATATTGGTGTTTTAAAAACCCTTTATGTGAGCCAGTTGATGTTCCCCACTGCTGATATGAAAAAGTTGAGGTATCATCTGGCTCCTCACTTTCTAAAACTACAAAACCTGCCTTAATATTTAATTAGTCTGGGTATTATTGGGGTTTTACTGCCCTGTGATGGTCAACATGGTTTCTTCAAAAGGTCTTTCCACCCTATCAAGAATTAACTCCTGGGAGAAACATTCTATACTCATTACTCCAAATATTCTTGGCCTAATTGCTTCTGATTGTCAAACTGCATTGATTATGTGGAGACTGGCCATATGGGCTAAAAGCACTGATACTGGATCTACTTCTTCTAGAGAGGTCTAGTTAAGTCACTACCATTCCCCTGGCTACACCCAGAAAAAAAGTCAATGTGAAATTTGAACAACTCCATTTCAGTATATGTTTTTCCCCCCTTTTTTCCAATATTGATATGAGCTTACTAGGCTCTTTTATAGCAAACACTATCAGGGGAGCATCGCTAGCTGTGGTATCGACAGAGAAAGGAGGGTCCGGATAATGCATAGACCGTGACTGCAGAGTGGATCATATTAACACATCTTATTGATGTGGCTTTTAACAGATATCATATTCATACACAGCACGATGTGTGGAAATGGTCCATATGAACTGGTGATGTAGCTGAGAGTTTCATCTTGTGATCACATAATAGACTAATGACATTATGAAATCATCGTATTATGTGAATCATCCTCATAAGACTTGCATTTGCTTTTCACTGACACCCATACAGAAAGGGCCAATTGGCAGGCGGCTTTTCCTGGGAAGCAAAACAAATCAGAGGGATTCACCTCTAGCAGCTAACTTTTTGTGCACTTTAATAATGTGAACATAAGAGCAATGTCTGCACCTTGGAGCTAAATACTGCACTTATTTTATCAGTTTGGATTTGGTCTGTGTAAATTGTTTCAAGTGCCACAGTTTCTCATCTTGTGATTATGTATGGCATGAAATTAATGCATTAAATGAGTCATCATAAGACTTGCATTTGCTTTACCCCTAGTACACAACTATTAACAGCCATGGTGTGCACACACAAGTAAGAGGCTGTAGTCTTGTCACGAAGAAAAAGCCTCCAAAACAACATTTAGTTTACACTCAAGGTCTCCCCTGAGAGCCCAGCTGATGAAATTAGTTTAGGTGGGTTATCAGCTTCTTGTGGTAATCTGCTAGATCCTTGATTTTGGGTCTCACATCTCCATCTTTGGTGTTGCTCTGGTGTTTATGTTTGTCTCCATCTGTGCTGTTAAGAGCTTGTTACTGTAGTGTTTTTGACTGCACTGTTTTTGACTGCATGTCAAATAGATTTCTTTTTAGATGTATCTGTGGATAAAATGAGAGTGTGTGCAGGTTGGAATCTTATTTATCTGTTGATCAACTAACCAAATATATAAAATAAATCACTTCCTTTGAAAGCTATATTGGAAAATAGATACCCAACACAGCAATGGTTAACATAAATATTACATATATATTATATAAAATATATAAGTACAAGTACAAAAAAATCCTAATTATGGTAAATTAATGATTAGGTTGTTTAACCTGAGCCTGGCCATTCAACAATAATAGCAATCATACAGGCTTAGTAGTATACACTTGTTAAAAAATAATTATAATACCTAATTATAATTATATACATATATGTATGTTAACGCAGACTTGGATCGGTAGTTCAGGGATCTGTATCAGGAAGAAAAAAAGGTATTGGAACATATCTATAAAACAGTATACCTGTCCAGGAACGCTCCTGGACCTACCTAACTGCTTTGCTATTGTGTCAGTTGGTTTGTGGTAATTTAATTGAGTGCAAATTATTTGTCAATTATGCACAATTTACACACAATGTAAATAGAATGGCTGACACAACTATATTGAGTCCCCTTTACAAGAAAGGCCAAATGGATAATGTAGGGCCTGCCCTAAGGTCCTTATCAAATTACCCAATATTCAGCTTTAGTGGTGTTCCCACACAAACAACTTTTTCCCAAACAGATTAATCAAATTACCACAAATCAGCTTCTATACTAACTACCACAGTGGCAGTTACACAATGAAACTAATTATCACTGCTAAAAAAAAAACCTCCTACCATCAATCATAGCAAAAATGGAATTGTATATGATAATGAAAGAAAGATGCAAGGATTATAAATGTAGGCGAACAGTAGTATTAGCCTGTATGTGTCACACAGGCCTGGGCATTTATAATGTTTAGCTTCTGGCTGTGTGAGTGTTTGGGGATAACCTCAGTACCATCCAGCAATAATCTCCTGGATGTTGAGAAACCGGAGCGATGACATGAGCCATGAACTGGCAGCGATACACCCTGACAGCAGACGCAGCGCCCTCCATAACCCTTACAAAAACACCCCTGTCCCATGCTTCTGATGGATTAGCCCATGTCTGTAGGGTCACTCAGGGATGGGCTCAAAGGAGAGGAGGGAGGGGGTGTGAGGACAGAGGAGTGTCTGCCCCATCTCACCTCTGCTGGCCTTTGGGGTGGACTGTGATAGGATTTGGCCTATCTGAGCCAGGGGGAAGATAATGAATGAGGGTGTATTATTTGTGTGTGTGAGAGTGTGTGCTGACAGTGCCAGGGGAACATGTGTTATGAATCTATCAGGCAGGGCGCCCGGGCCGTCATCGGGTGGACAGGGGTCTGGTTCCAAGCACTCCGGACTGCTAGGATGACCGGCATGCTTGGCAGCTACCTGACCCCCCCACACACCTCCCTCCACGCTCACACATACATCGACAAGCTTCCCCAGCGCTCAACACTTTAGACTGATTGGGCCAGCAACTGCAACAGCTGGCTGAGGATTAGGGCACGGCCAGATTCAGCGTGTATGTATTTCTGTGTTTGTTAATGTGTGTGTGTAGTTGCGGAGGGACTGGCCGGTCCCTCTGGCACCTGTCGCCTAAACCCAATCCCTGCCCTCCTAAGCTGGGTGGATGAGCAGAGCCTGCTCCTCCTCTGGGACCCTGTACTCCTGCCCCAGAGCAGAGCTGGGCTGAGCTGATGAGTTCAGGGGGGTAGCAGGGGCATGCTGGGGGCAACTGGGGGGCAAGTAGGGGTGGGAATAAGAGCAGGGGAGAGGGTTCCAAACAGATGTGGGGGGATATACCTCCTCTCCAAAACACAACAACACTGTGGAAACAAGCTAACGAGAGACAAATTAAAATGAAAACAAACATGTAAGTGACACCTCCTCACCGCCACCGCCACCCCCCTCTGGGGCGAACAGGGTGAGGGCAAAACCGCTTGTGTGGATCAGTGTGCTATTAATGGGACTTATAACACATGAGGGTGAAAAGGGTCTGACAATTTTACGCCCTCATCTGCAGACCAGCCTGAACACATATACTGAAATATCGGCAAGGGAACACACACACACACACA
>NW_023340257.1:2076605-2079043 GCF_004916995.1 Morone saxatilis | reverse complement strand
GAAGATCATTCTGCTGAGAGAGGGCAGTGCTTAGCTCTCAGCACCATGCCTTCCTCACTTTTGATGACTCTATTTCCTGCAGACACACACACACGCTCCGCACATCTTCATCTGCCCTCTACAGATTGAGCTACTGCATGCTTACACCAGAATAACATACACTGTCCGTTTGTATAGTTTAAGGCAATAGACTTTTTCACATTTTGACATCAAATCGTAGGGTAAACACAATCGTAGAGTAAACACATTAACACTGATTAAAGGTTCAGTGTGTAAAATTTTTTTTCATGCAGCATGGAAACACATTTTAAATGTGCCGGGCTCCGGACTGATATAATATTCTATAATTGAAAAAGTTCCATTCTTTGCTCAAAATGTTTTTTTCTTTTGACAGTATTTCATTATTGCATTTTCCTGATTAGTAATATTAATTGTAATGGGTAATTTGCAGGAAATCACAAATGTAAAGAAAAATAAGAAAAACAGAAATCAAACTGCATTGCTTTCTATGGATTCAACCGAGCACCAAGCACCTAGTGTGACATCACTGCCTAGGGTGTGGCCATAAGTAAGACAGGACCTTTCTGTCCTATATGAGTTGGTTTTAATTTGCCTTCTAACTACATCTCTTTTATCTAAGCTTAACCAAAAGTTGTACGGCAACCACAAGCGCACAGATCACAGAGCTCCTTTGGACTGTCTGCGCTAGAAGTGATGTTCATATATTTGCCTTACATTGGGGCAGGAGGAAACTGCTTATTATGTGATCATGGCTTCAAGATTTAAGAAGTTTTAGTATTATAGCTGGTCTAACTACTCCACATACTGTCGGCGGCATGTGGAGCTGTATATAAAGCCGGCCGTGACATGTTTATTACAGGCTGGGTGCCCCTGTCTGATGCAAGTTGTCATGCCATAGATGTGTAGAGCAACTGTGTATCACATGTGACTTCATTAAGTGAATGGTTACAGCCATAAAGTCTCAGTTCTGTCGGCTTTTATGACATAGTTATATGTCAGCTTAATGTACACTTTTTCTAATTCAGTGTACTTTAAAGTTTAAAAATATTATTTTGTTGAGTGTGTAAATGCATATTATATTATTGGGTTATAATCATTGATCACTCAGAATAAGTAATGTTGCAGCTGGGGTAATGTGAGCCACTGACTGAACTGCTGGGTAGCTTAATGTGTAGAAATGTACCATACTTTATTGTTTGATCAAAAGTGTCTGTAAATAATCTGAATCTGCAAAGAAACTAAAGCTGTCACAATGAAGTAAAAAGTATAATATTTCCCTGCTGAAATGTAGAGCAGAAAATAATGAAATAATTATGTAAAGTACCTCAAATGAAAAACTGAAATTGACTTTTTATAATGATTTTCAGATATATATTTTATCTTACATACTTTACAGTACATCTTTTATTATTATTTTTTTGCGTAGGATTCAACACTGGTATATATTATTGTGCAAAGCCATTCTGGCCAGATTACCCATGTATATTTGCATTTAATATCAACAATCTTACACCTAGAACAGGCTTAAAAGGTGGTAAAAGGTATATTTTCTATTGGTCTTGGAATGACCCGCAGTCTACATTCAATCTCTCCTCCCTCATCTCTCTAACCAGTTTTAAGCAAAAGTTTTTATTACAAAATGTTCTTGCTATAATGCATAATTAATTCTGTTAATTAATTTGTTGTGCTCATTTAACCCGTATGGAAATTTTCTCTTATCCTGTATTATTTGTATTGTATGTATTCTTTTGTAATATTTTGTTTGCATGTTGGTAATTGGCATGCACTCGATGTGAAACTTTGCTGCCCTCTTGACCAGGTCAACATTGAAATAGAGATTCTTTTAACTGGTTAAATAAAGGTTAAATACATAACAATCTGTGTTTGCGGTTTGTGTTGTACATAATAAATGCATAAAATAAATCAATATACTTTATCATTTTGGAGAGAAAAGAAAAGAAGAGAAAATGTCACTGTCAGTCAAAACTGTGGGACGACAGAGTGCGTCAACAGCATACTCAGAAATAATCAAATGGATTTAGTCTGCTTGCTGACTTTGAGTGCACTTTTTCACTTTGTCACCATCATGATGCTCAAAACCTAAAACTAGTGTGCAGTGTGGAATTGGGACAGTTATTGTACATGTTAAAGCTTTCATGAGCTGCTGCCTATACATTGACTCACTACAGTGTGACTGCTGCACACATTAACTTGTATGAACATTTTTAGGATTATCACGGATTACAAAACAACGTTACATGAAATCTATTTCTAGCGAGGTGCAGTTGGTGCTTTTGTGTTCACCACTGTGAGGTTTAGTCATGTTTGGCCTTCTTTGTGAAGTGTGCTGCTGTTTTGCGATTGGCCGGTTTAATCCGCTGTGTATGAATAGGTGTGTGCGTATGTGTGTGTTTGTG
>NW_023340257.1:2076348-2076571 GCF_004916995.1 Morone saxatilis | reverse complement strand
GTGTGTGTGTGAGTGTGTGAAGTCGGGTCTGGGCAGCTCAGTGTGATGGAAAGCAGATCCAGGCTCTGCTTCTTCTCACCCAGCGCTCACAACATCTTCAAACCAGGAAAACACAGTGCGACGCACACATATGGACTGGACCGACACACACACTGCGCTGTTCAATCACACATATAGGGATATAAAGGCAATAGTCCTACTTGCAGACACACACACACACACA
>NW_023340257.1:2075498-2076248 GCF_004916995.1 Morone saxatilis | reverse complement strand
CACACACACACACACACTGGTGTCTCCAGCCCTGTCAGGCTCTCTGACCAGGGTTAAGATTGCGTTACACCTCAGAGGAGGGAAACTGACTTTTAGCATAACGTCTGGCGGTGCCGTCCAGAGAACAGTCATTAAGTGAAAAAGGATAACCCAGGAAAGACAAAACATTCCCACGTCTGACACGCAAACACACACACACACGCTGGAATTTCATAAGATCGGCAGGAGTGCTAGGTGAAGCTGTAAAAGAAAAACAGGGGCTGTTTCAAAGGAGGGTTGCTCTGAACACACTGGTACAATAATATTAGAGCAGGGCTATAAATGTCACAAGTTCAATTTTCACTCTGAGAAAAGAACATGGGGGTAGGCGGTAATATTAGCTGTAGTACAGGGGAGGGGAATCTCTGTAAAATGTTAAAGAGAGGTCATGAATCAACACTTTGGCTTTGGTGAAAATGTTTCTGTGACAGCATCTTTAAAGCCAGACTCCACAGGTGAAATGGGGATTTTAGAGGAGAGGTTAGTCACTTTTAGGGTGACTGGGTGAATTTTTGGGAATGTTGAAATGACCACTACACTGAATCTGGGACTTCCTAATATTTATTTTTTTAGCTAGTTTGGGGAACTTTATGTGGAAATTATGACCTCACATTTTGACCAGAGTAAGAATCCCGTTATAAATAATTACATTTCTGAGCATAAAATCTAATATCTTGGCCTTGGAACCATTAGTTTTCTGAAAAAAGAAAA
>NW_023340257.1:2075195-2075329 GCF_004916995.1 Morone saxatilis | reverse complement strand
CTGATCAAAATTGTAGCATGTAAACGATTTAACCTGATTACTTTGTGGATTCGTTCTTTCTGTGCATGCCCTCCATCAGTAGGAAAATCCAAGTCTAAGACTAAATTAAGAAAGCCTGGATATACCGACGTGTT
>NW_023340257.1:2070393-2075017 GCF_004916995.1 Morone saxatilis | reverse complement strand
CAGGAGTTTCTTGACAATACAGGATAGCATTTGCTCACAGTCATATAATTTAACGTTTATAGGACATTTAGCGTTAGCTCACTTTTGTGCCGCATTTGCAATCTCCTGCCAACTGACTGCAGTTTACTGCAGTTTTCCTCTAACTGTAACATTAATTTGGCCACATTTCATAAGTAACAAGTAGAATTTATTTTATTTTACAGAAAATGTACTCTTTAGAAAGTGTTTGTTACATCGAAAAGATTGCTGCGTCTGATTTTACTTTAGGTTTACGTAAGCAGTCTGAGTGAGGGGCTAAGATACAGCTGATGCACTTGGTAGATAATTAATAAATAAGTGAAAAAAGCTTGACAGCATCAACAGAGGAGAAACACATTAATGCAAACCAACAAAAGCATTCTGTTAGATGCTTGTAAATGTGTAACTAACATATACATATATGTTTCTGATAGGATGAAAGGGTTTCTTCCCCCTCCGATTTGCAGCACCTCACACTGAACATCAGCAGACTTAATGGTTTTATTCAGCTTCAGCAGCAACAGCAGCCAGAGAGAATGTGATGAATTTGCCTTATCAGGACTTCAAAGTCCAACATTTTCCAGCATTTGAGGAAGAGTGTGAGAGAAAAGCAGCCGGGCTTTCTGGCAAAGTGTTACTGTGATGCCTCTGCTTGATATGAACGCACACGTCTGACTCATTCCGTCGGCCCTGAGAGTTCACCACTTGAAGGAAATGATTTACTTGTTCAAATCCTCCCTCTTGTTTGATCCCATGGGGAGCTGGAGCAGAAGCCGGGGCGATGCTAGGTTACCAAAGTGTGTTTTTGCCATCCTTCCCCTCCCTTTTCTTCCCTTTTTCGCTCCTCTGCTTAGGTCGGCCATTTTGTAATTTACGGCTGTCATAAGGCCAGCCGTCGGCTATGAACAGTATGGGATTATATGAAACGCTGTCCGACGGCATATTTCATAAGGAAGATCAAACACGCAGCTAAGTGATTTCTTTTTCTGAGGGCAATAACTTTTAGTGGAGCTCCTTTTCACGGCCTTGGAGGGGATGACTTTGCAAGACCTCAAACTGAGGTATTCATTGCACTTCTACATAGAATTTAGAAGGAAAAAAAGGACCAGTAGCTTCACAAACTACAGCCAAAATCTCTTCTCATGCAAAGTGCACAAAACATACCAGACTTGATACTTCTCAGGTAGAAACATTTAGCAGGAATTTACACCTCATCTCTCAAAAAGACATTCTTGACTGCTCTACATAGCTACAATCTGTGAATCTGTAGTTTGCGAAATCAACACAGAGTAGAGGTTGGCAGGAGTCCAGTCACAGGTTGTATCTATGAGTTGTGAACTGTACAAACAAAGAGTGACGTTCGCTTCTCTGATTGGGTCATTAGAATCATTTTTAAGGCCTGAAAAGGCAAAACTATACACTTTACAATAAAAGTCTGAAAAACAGACAAAATTTCTATGTGCTTTTCCCCCTCATCTTTGTTTCCTGTTTCATCTAACAACCTGAACCCAAGCCCCGGGTTGGGAACCCCTGTACTACATGAAAGGTCAGAGGATCACCAAAGTAGGATTCATTCAGGCAAAACTTTAAATGTCTGTGCAAAATTTCATAGCAATCCAAATAATAGTTATCAAGATATTTCAGTCTGTAAAGAGCTAGACCAGCCGACCTACATTGGCATGCTGCTAGTGTGGCTAAAATATGTTCCAGTAGCTCAGCAGGTTTGTCTGTAGAAAGCTGTTCAGTCTGAGTCAGTCTGGCTAATCGCAAACACAAACACACACACAGGGGACCCCCAATATGTGCACTCATGCAAAACAAATACAGATGTAAACGCAGGCCAACACACACAGACTTTAAGCAGCAATTTGTGCACAAAGCGACACGCACACACAAACAGCACAACGATGGTGATGAGAAACTCCAGTAGCAGTTGGGCTGTACTGGTGTCAGCACTGAGCAAACAGAGGCCAGTTGTTGACGCGCCAGATATATGAGTGTTATTCTTCCTCCGTGCGTGTGTGTGTGTATGTATTCCTGCTGGGACTCCCCTTGGCTAAACCAAGCCTCCTACACCTTCACTTCCTCACAACTCCATGGCTCTCTCTCTCTCCGTGGAAGGATTGATGAGCAGCCTGACTTCCCTCCATCCTCCCTGACTTTCTCACGGAACAGAGGGAGAAGAGGAAGAGTGAAGAAAGCCGAGTCTGTCGGCCATCAGTCATTCCTCTTCACCTTGGGAGTGTGAAAAAAAGCCAAAATACTGGCAGTGACAAATAGAGCAATAAAGCTATATGGGCCGGCAGAACACGCAACCCTGCTCATGTTGTGGGAAGCAGAAATGACATCACCCGCAGAGGGATTTACATACCTGGTGACTTACTGCTATGACATCAGTCTGACCAAAGCTGCAACTAGCAACAATTACATATCTCATCCTTTTGATTATTCGATATAGTCATTAGTGGGGTTGAGCCGAGTACTCGGCTGGAGCAAGTATCTGGTACAGATAATGTGCTGAAAGAAGCTGCCAATACACAATGTTTTGTGTTAATATTAATGTAATTATTAATAATAATTATTTCTTTTTTTAAAATTTAAAAAATATATATTTTTTATGTTTTGCAGATTTTGTAAAAAATGTGTCTGTAACAATTTTACATTGGACGCTCTGAAACAGACACTTAATATTAATAAGTATAAAACAGTGAGTGGTCATTACTAGTGCACAGGTGTGGTTCACATTTACCCTAGCTTAGCACAAACAGTAGAGACAGTTAGGAAGAACTAATCGAGTTTCCCAACAATTCCAAATCTGTCATATTTACACTATATATCCTTTGCAAAGCGCACAGAAAGTTGTGATGCTTTTATGGCTTAGGGTTAGGTTTAGCACACTTGTTTTCTCCAATAGATGGGATAGAGGGAATTTCATGATATTTTCTCCGCTGGAAGGGCACCCTAGAGGGCACATTGTTGTGTTTTGTCCATGGTAGGGGCATCCAAGAGGTCACTTATGTGGCATTTTCTAGTCCACCAGTGCTTGCACAGTCCATGTGGAGTGTATGTGGAAATACAACAGTAAAAATTTGACTTTGGGGGTTTTGGTCCAGTTATGAAACTGGTCATAACTGGTCTAACTTGAAAAAAGGCCATTTAACATAGCGGTGCTGTGATGTTTGCACACTCTACCACGAACAAAATCCTGTTCACTTGCTACTTGCCAACACCTGCTACAGCTGGAAATCCTCTGAGGAGGTGCTGGAGGGATAAATAAATTCTAAAAAAACTGCTCCCAAAATGTCTTTCTTTAAGTATTCTTATTATAGTCTTCTTATTTATTCCTCTAACAAAAAATTCAAACAATAAGTGTGATGAATTTCCTTCTGAAACAGAATGCTGGGGCAGGTAATAACACAGTAAGGAGAGTTATGGAGGGAAAGGCTTTAAGTTTTATTTGACAGTAGTGGTGGAGGGACAGGACCGATCACAAATGTGTGATAGTTTTATTGACTGAAGCTTTTATTTACACCTGTGCAGCAAGAGGTCACCGCTTAACGATACAATACAATTAAACGGTGACCTCTTGACCTCTCCATTTCATGGGGATTTCATAGAGACATCACTGTCAACGACTTTCATTTGGAACGGTCATAAAATCAAAGTAGAAAACAGTGAAAACTGTCACCAAAATGTTGCTGTATTATCGTGAGCAACCAAAACACTGCTGTTGAGCTGAATTTCAAAATTCTATTTATTCAATGTATTTCTGTTGTGTTGGAGTAGCGGCATACGTCCCTTTGTAAATGAAGCCAGAATTATTTAGATGGTGAGATTACACTAGGAATAAGTGGGAACATGGGTGTTTTGTGATTTGGGTCAACTGGGTTTTTAAAGATGACTCAACTCTTTAAGCCTAGACAGCACTACAACATGGAAAACTGTGCTGTGATATATTTGTAAGAGCACAAAGCTGGCACACTGCACACAGACAAACAAAAACCACTGACCTGTTCGGATCCATCGGAAGACATCACACGGACAACATGGAAAAGACAAAGAGAGAACAGGCTGGTCAGAAGACAGTTGGCCAAACAAATCTTCACCATGTAGGACACAGAGTGTATTACACAAATCATAGGCTAATTAGTCCTCCACTCCAGGTGATGACAGTTTCACTCTGTGGGGAGCCAGGGCAGCCACAGTGTGTGTGTGTCAAGTGTCAAAGACCTCCTTAGCACCTCATCACCTTTGACCTCATGGGGGCTTTCACGCTGTGAATAACATTAACATTGCATTGTATGAGCACACACAGACACACACATGCACCAGGGCAGAGAATGAGCTGTAGTGTAGTAGTTTACGTGACGATGCTTGGATTCGAGATAGATCACTGAATTTAATCACTAAGCGGGGTCAGATAATTAACACCTGAAAAAGTGCCCAAAACTATGCTGAGTGCAGCGTTTTCTTTTTTTTTTTTAATCTTTATTTATTCAGGGAAGGTTCACTGAGAGGAAGCCTCCCTTTAGCAAGAACGCCCTGTTTCACATTCACACCTGGAAGCTGCCCAGTACAACCACAGTCTGATCTGCTGGCCACTGAG
>NW_023340257.1:2058904-2070293 GCF_004916995.1 Morone saxatilis | reverse complement strand
AAGGGTGAATGTAGCATGTAGTGTAAAAAGTGCTTTGAGTGGTCAGAAGACTAGAAAGGCGCTATACAAGTACAGGTCCATTTACCATGTCTAGACAGCGCTGTGGAACTGACCATCTTAAGCGCACCTTTTGTGTCTCTGTTTACTATACAGAAACGACTCCACTCCCCTAATTAAATAATGTTAGTTATGCATGTATGTATAGGGACAGTGAGTCAAAAAGTAAATTTTGGACACTAATTAAGCAATAGTTTACATTATTACACATAGTAAAATTATATAACTGAATACAATCCAAAACAGCCCGGCAATCACATAAATTCGTATGTAAAAGATCGCTAGAAACATTTACAAACAATGCATGCCAACACAACCACACCATTAACTTAAGTCTTGTAATGACCATAGAATTAAAATGACACATTTTCCAACAGTGTCAACAAAGCGTCAATATTATAAGGTTGGCTATGACTCAGAGGTCATTGAGCAAGATACTGAACCTCAAATTGCTCCCGATGCTGTGTGGTGTTTGAATGTGTGATAGTTAGTTTCTGTTTCTGATGAGTTAGGCCATGCATGGGATCTGCCAGCTGCCATCAGTGTATGAATGTGTGAGTGTGGCATGTAGTGTACAGCACTCTGAGTGGTTGAAAGACTAGAGCGGCACTATATAAATACAGTCCATTTACCATAAGCTTCAGGAAGATGTATTATACAAGCTGTATTAGGATGCTCTTATTAGGAATTAACCTGCGTCCTGCCTGAACTGTCTGTAGCTGAACTGGCATGGCCTGTGCTAGGGCTAATATTATCCGAATCGCAGAATCTGCAATTTTATATAATAAAATTCTTCAGACCAAATGTGAAATCTCTACAAATGTAGAAAAGACATATTTAACCCAGATCTACAACAATCCCTGCACAAACTGCACTAGTTAAACTCCATTCCTGTGCTTTTATAGATGTGTTTCAGAAGTGTCAATTATACTAGCTTGCATGGGCTGAAGATATTAGGAAAAAAGAGTTATAGTTCCCAAATGTGCCAGTGTGCAAAGAAGGAAACATGTCTTCCACTGGGTGAGAGTTTCCCTCCAGAGCAGCCAGACCACCTAGCACTGGGAGCCTGGTGACAAGAGCTTTGATTATTATGCCTGCACTCCCTGCCAGGGCTAAATTTAAGTGTTCCCATAAAGTCCAGAAGAAATAAGACTTGGGAATGGCCTGGCCTGTGCCTGTGTGAGAGAGGGGAGAACTCTGACTGAGATTGTGTGTGTGTGTGTGTGTGTGTGTGTGTTTAGGGTCTCTTCTGGTCAGCGTTGTCGCACAGTCCGGGGGATAATAATAGGATGTGCTACAACTAACTGAGACTAAAGCCGGACTTCCCACGTCTCCCACTCGCTGGTGGCACTTGTGTTATTCTCTAAACACCCGCCGGACCCAACCCTCCCCCTTATGCAACGCAGCCCTCGTGCTCACATCTCCTGCTTCATCTCCCCCATTCAGCCTCCCTTGAGCATAAAGAAAACTGTAAGAAAGAGCAAGACACTTCGGGCAACCCCACTTCTCCCAAGGAAATGTGGATTCCTTGTTTATCTTTGATTAAAAATAACTTTGGGAAGAGGCCGATCAATACTTTCCCTGTGACAAGAGAGACGAGGGGAAAAGAGGAGGTTGTGGAGGAGGAGGAGGAGGAGAAGCGAGCGGAAGGGAGGGAAAAAAGCGTGAGAAATTTGACGACATTTAGAAATGTGTGTCTGTGTGTGTGACGGGTCGCTCGGAGTCATTCCCATGGCCTCATACAGTAGCCCTGACGCTGCTACCAACTGCTCTGATGTTTTAACAGTGACAAAATGGCCGACATGCAAGCATAATAGGATAGTAAAGGTCCTGGAGGAGACGCTGGGAGCCATGTATGCTATATAAAGGCCTTCAGAGGACGGGAGCACAGCGAGGTCATTCCTGCCTGTGCTTTCCTTGGCTCCTACCTCGCCTTTCAAAGGATCTGCTTATGGTTTCTGTCAGAGATGCACGTCCATTTTTCACCCCATTAACAACTATCATTACCAGCCCAACTGGAGGCTATAATTGGGCCAGCCATGGAAAAGAGTTGTCAAAACACAATTAAATTCCAAACTATGGTGAGAGAGAACAGAGAGAAAGTGCTGGATGGCCATAACATCATATTGCCGGCTTTGCTTGCCCAAAAATAGGAAAGAAAAACATGAAAACCATTATTTTACATTGGAAGCTTTTGGAGGGGGATTATATAGACGGGTGATCTGAGCTGCCCAAACGATAGGGCTACTGAAAACATAACAAATAATCACTCTCGGTGTCAGCGATGAAGAATGGACACATTAAAAGCCCTATCCAAGGATCAAAAGCCAAGATCTTGTGAGAGCCTTGATTTAGGAAAAACTTCAAATACAGTCACGACCGCAAAGTGGCTGCAAAGACAAATTATTATAGCAGAATAAAGACATCCATGATGAATAAACTGCTTATTCTGTGTGTCAGGAGCTAGCATGAGCTGCTTGCAAAAAGGTCCATCAAGGTTTTCATGGAGGCCCTGGGAGTGGGAAAAGAGCTTGACTTATTGAACCAGTTGATTTAACTTCTGATGAGTTGTTGTTGAAGTTTTGGTAATAGATCTGTAGCACCCTGGCACTCTACATAACACTGGAACCCTTATATTCCTGTAGCACTTTTTCATGCAGCCTTAGCATTGAGTATTAGTATCAAATACTACAGGAATAGTAGACATACTGTATGTAAGAACTCTTTTGTTGTTGTTCAAGTAACACATATACCAAAAAAACATGTATTATGGGTATGTGGACATGGCTGTTAGTTAACACATGCTAAAGGTCTGAAAATGTGCAGTTCCTTGAAATGGTTTGAAACATCGCTTATTCTTGACCATGGGAATAGTTTGATCAAAAAATGCAAACTCAAGGTCCACTTACTAGCTTTTTCCAAAGCTATCAACAACATCTAATAGACTTCGTCAGCAAATGGAGTTTGCCGAGTTGTCACATACAGTAAGTATGGAACTTCGGTCCCGTAATAACAGGCGGCAGCATACAGGGAGTTATTATAACTAAAATATATATATAATAAAAAATTCTAAATGTTTCACTACAGTAAATAAATGACATGGCTTGTGAAGTGCCACTATTTAGATATGGACCAAACTGACACATTCTAGCTCCCATCTCGTCAAATACTACAGCCTCGCAGCGCCACCACCTCCATATGTGGACTTTCTCACTCTTTATATTACGTCACTTGACTTCAACGGGTGCATCCACAAATGACGCTAGGACTATAACTACAGCGTCGTATTTTTGAAGCGGAGAGCCACTGACTAAGCGGGAATATCTGAAGACTTGGGAGTGAGACCGGGTTGACCAAACCCACAATGGCTGTGGGCCAGCCAGCCATGATTCTAGGGTGTACTGTTGCTGCAATCAACACAAACTTGTGTTGCAAGTTTTAGTGACATTTAGATTTTAGAAGCCTGTTTCTAAAGAAGTTGGTCCAGTTGATGCTCTCTTTTGTAACCTAATATAGCTAATCTACCATCATGAGGAATATTGGAAAACAGTTGTTTTTCATTTTCTTTAATATATTTGCTGTAATGTTTCCAGAAAAATTTAATAAATAATATGGTTACAAAACTATGGCGAATGTAATTATGGCTAGGACATAAAAATGAAACGCATCTTTCTGACTTTTTTGATAAATGCAAAACTAATTATATTTATCCAAACCATTTCTGCAAAACAAGTTCTTCAAACAAATTCTTCTTCCCTGTGGCACCACTAATGTCATAAATTACTATTTCCCAATCTGGTGAGTGGAATCTCAAAATCTGGTCCACATGCTCAAGCCACAAGCCTTAGCCAGTATGTTAAGTTAGGCTATAATTAGCGCATGCATAATATGTAGCCTGCGTATAGTTCATATTGGCCGTAAAAAGCCATTAGGGCCTGAACCACAGAGTTGCTTTATTTATGTTTGCTTACCCTCAAATGCAGTCACAATTAAATAGCATTAATGTATTATGCTCAATATATTTTGTGATGTGATATGTTTTAACTTCTGTTGTAGCCACTCCCTTAACCTGCCTCAGTGATTGACAATGTTTCTCACAGTTGCTGTCAGCAACTTGTTGCTTTCAATCACAGCTAGAAGTAAGGGCATATAAATATATTGCTGCCAGTTAAACTAAGTCATGAACAGTGGGAAATGTCTGTGATTGTGGCTTCAGCCCTTAATCAAAACACAACATCTTGTGGCTGCATTCAGCCCGCTCTGTGGGCTGTCGTCAGTCGAGGGATTGGTACATCTTCCTCCCATAGTTCCTCCATTTATGACTATTGAAAATCTGGAAAAATTTTGAGAAACTTGGCAATTACCACTGATGTTCTTCTATTAAACTCAAATGTAGCTGTGGTGCAAGTGTGTGAACATGATATCAAGTAGGACGGTGGTAAGAGAGTTTTAAAAGTGTAGTCAATTGCAGTAGGAAAATGCCTACTGTACTCTACACTGAAGGCCTGATACAGTGTCTACCAAAGCGTACAGTGTTAACGGTGTGTGTGTCGGGTGACATAAAGCAGAGGAGGCTGGGTAGTGGAAGGGAGTTGCAGGCCTCTCTGCCTCTGTAATCTGGCCTGATTTATAGAAGCTAGCCCTGCTCTCCCCTTCCACCTCCACACTGACACACTGGGCCTCCTCCACTGGAGACAGCCTGGCGTCCACACGTGCACGTGCATGCACACGCACACACTTAACACAGAAACAGCCATAGACACATGAACATACTCAGGCAGGATCGTCTCAGTTGCACAGTAGTGCACGCAACCAAACCACATGGGCTTAACCAAATGAACACCAGATCCAGCAACAAAAGGCATTTAAGTGTCTGCACGCTGTCAGAGTAGGGTAGAACAGAGAATAGATCTATACCCATATCAAACTCTTTTAATATGACAATATTTGATTAATCCCTTCGGGAAAATGGCTTTTAGCAGCTAAACAACAAAAGAACTAAAAAAAAATAGACAACTTGAAGGGTTAGGGGGCATGGGAGGGGCTAGGGTTACTGCGTCAGAACTGCACTTGCTAATGTTATACCAAAACTCAGTAGAAGTATAAAATAAAATAGCCACATGTCCCAAAACGATGCCATTTACCAATACACCAGTATTGTACCTGTTAAGTACTGTACTTTAGCATATATTCATTGGGTTTGTGTAACTCTGCTTGATTGGTGGAAAAGCATAATTTAAATAGTTTATACAATGTTGTCAGAGACGAAAGGCCAAAACCTCGGTAGGACAGAAAACAAATTGAAGCCAAGCAATAACGGATAAAAGATAGACTTAACGGAGACACAATATTCACACGCATTAGGCTAGCAGCCTACAACACCTTCGTGTGTGTGTGTGTGTCTGCATGTGTGTATACTATGAATCACAGTGTATGGACAGGTGTTTACAGTGAAGCCGGGTTATCTGTCTCCATTACACCACCACAGCTCAGCCTCCCAGGGCCATTATCTACTCAGACCTGCCTAAACACACACACCCAGAGACAGGAAGCCCCACATGCTAAAGGCAAGACCCTTTACACAAGGCCATGGCGTGAGCACATAATGGGCCTTTCTGGGGTCTGGGGGCTCTTGACGCAATCCAACACCCAAACAGAGGAGACTCCCCCCAAAAAAGAGAAAACCATTTCCTTCACCCACTGCTTTTCTTTGATCTGCGTTAACATCAACACACATTCACATACAGCTGTTCATTATAACTTTGAACATCACTTACTTCTAACTAATATTGACTGTTGTTGTTGTGGCTGATGTTCTGAAGCGGAGCCACAATCTGACCCAAGGTCAATTTAACATCCTCTTACAGTGGTCAGATGTTGTGACGAAGCACAGTGAGCCGGTTTCTTATCAGTTCTTGCAAACAATGTTCTGCCGAAATCCAGTTAATCCTGTGTGACACATGCTCTGAGTAAGATCAGATAGTACGCATGTGTGCCAGTGCTAGATTTGTGATCGAGTACACAAGCATTTACAGTTTGTTTACAGATTTGCCATTAGACATTAGTCATGACACCCATTTCGGACACAGTCATGCCAGGGGTTCCCTCCTGATCACAGAGAAGGATACTTTGAACACTTTGAGATATGATCCTGTTGTGATCAACTGATTCAAAGAGTTATTTCTTGATAGAGGAAAGCAGTTTCTTCACGTCTTCCACCTGTATTATATGTCTCTGCTTTACTTGCTGAATATATTCCATTCAGTTGACACAATGCCTTTTGACAATCCTGACAGTGAGGCTGAGTGATTGAAAAGCAGTAAGTTCACACAACTTACTGCTTTCAATCACTCAGCCTCACTCCATGATTCTACACTACTGACATTTATAGCTGTGTGTCTCACATGATCACAAAGTGTGGGAGAAGATTTGTGAAAGTACAGTACTATTCTGGTTTAACCAGCAAACTACTTTTACAAGCCTACATGTGACCACTGGAATAAGTAGAGAATTATATCTTGGGTTTGCAGTTGGGGTGTTGCAAATGAAATTTTGGTGATTCGGCTGTCAACGTGCTATTCTTCAAATAGGCATGTTAAGTTCAACCATGAACGTAGAAAAAGTGCTTTCTCCCTGGTGATAGCATTTATACAGGGTTGACGGCTGTTAGTGAGGAAGCACTCCAGGCTGCTCTTGTGCCTCACGTTTTTCAAATCTTCAGCAGTCACATAACCCCACGTGTGTGATTGAGAAATCACAGTGCACAAGGGATCATTTCTCCGTATCCTATAGTCAATTATGATGATGATGTAATTTTATAGGTACCTTTACCAGCTTTCAGTATTTTATCATATCCTAAATATGCTAAGGCCAAACCTGTAACACCACAGTATGTCCCACTGATTGGTCAAGCTAGTGTAGTAATCCCAATTTGGAATGTGGTACTATAGTTAGTTTAGTTGATCATAAAAATTGTTACAATGGTGCATGCTGCAAACTCTCTTTTTCTCCCTTTCCTGTATTTCTTCACATGTCCTATCAAATAAAGCCATAAAAGCCCAAATATATATATATAAATTTTTTTTTTTTACAATATATGTGAAAGGTATAGTAGCTGGACTTTCAGTGTTTTTTTTTTCAATGTTTCTCCTAGCATACAAGAGGAATGAGAAGAAGACACTGCCAAATGACACAATGTGCTCAGAAATGCAAATATTATCAACAACTGCTTTCACTTTGTTAAAGGCCCAATTTTTAATGGTGATACAGAAAGCGTGCAGCACGCTTTCTGTATCACATTGATGCTCACATTGATGCTAAAGTCCCCATGATCTGCAATGCAAATATGCTTTAGTTGGGCTGGTTGAATGTACGTGGTGTGCACTTGAATGTGGACTGCATGCATCCACATGGGCCGCAAACCTGTGACCTGACCTGGTTTGGATGGAAAGCCAATCCTGATGTACACCAGCCAGATATCCTGTTGATAAAGTCCCACTTTGAAGATAATACCAAGCTGACATTAACTAACTGTTACATTGATCTTTTGGCACAAAAATATTCAAAACGCTATCACCTTAAATGTTGTCCATGGACAGTGTCGATCCAAAATTATTCATTTCAGCCCTCTAAAAGTCATATTGTTTGAACCCCTGCCTGTGTGGAAAATGTGTGGGTGTGTAAACATTGTGGTAACCCCCGGCCAGGTACTGTCTGGTCCTGGTATATGAGGTGGTACCACCAGTCTCCCACTGTCTTTTAATTACAAGTGGAGGTGGGGGGAGCCATTTTAATGAAAATGGGCCACATCATAAAAGCAGATTTGGGCAGGTTCATCCACAGTTCAGGCTCAAGGACAGTAAACACACAGATAATACGGACCGTACCATTCACAAGTGCAAACACACTAGATAAGATGAGATTGCCTGAAACTGCGGTGGTCCCTGTGGGGAGAGTGGGTGAGTGTAGCATCAAATACTTTAAAGGGCACATTAAAAAAAGACAAAATATTGCCACGCCTTCCTGTTCAGCCGTTCACAACAACCATAAACACTTTTGATTTCTGACGTGGTTAGACATATCCCTAGAGTAGAGTTCACAGACTTGTTCTCTTGAATCTCTGACAGGGAGCTCTGAAGCGGTTGGCCTAACTTGCCTTACCTTACTAACATACTTTCATTTGTCTCCTTTCAGACCGAGTATTCTCAAGGAGATCAAGATGGATGGATGGAAGACGCATGGGGAGACGTGGGATGGAGAGTGAAAACCAGAGTTCAGCCACTAATTTTAACATCCATCCATCCATCCATCCCCATCCCTCGCTTCTCTTAGCTCTCTGATGGAGGGAGGGAAGGAACCTAATCGGTGGGAAGCTGCCCAGAAGCCCCTGACCTGAAGCAGGATGAGGGCTACAGTGTGTGTGAGTGTGTGTGTGTCCAGAGGGGGTCGGGGGAGAAGGCAGCATCCTGGCAGGACATCAGGGACTCGGTTCCCAGCAGCACTCACTACTCTCCTGCTCAGGCTCCATAAGTCTCTCCCTGCTGGGTCAATGCTGCCTTCCTCCGGGGGATTCCCACTTTTTCCCAAGGCTATGCCCAGCTAGCTCTGACTCTCTCTCCTTGCCAAATGACCCAGAGTTCGGCCACTTGCTTCCCTTATCTGTCCTTTCCCAGGGCTGTGGTACTCTATCCATGTCCCCCGTCTCGGTCTGTCACCCTCTCTGTCATCTGATGTACAGTAGTTGCTGCATCCGCAGGATTGGCTTAATGATGGCTTGCCTTACTGAAATTAGCAACATTACGTGCTGCTGCATGTGAGACACAGCATGTACAGCACATGTATACACACAGTATAATCTGAGATAGCAAATCCGAGGAGAATATTGGCTTTTTATTCACCATGAACCGAATAATTCAATTCAAACTACAGCAACACTGGTCTTCATACTATAATGTACTGCATATTGTATAAAATATGAAGAGGGGGAGTATATTTGGCTGTCTGTGTGAGTTAATATGCTTGTTTACTATGGTCTGTGTAGCTAAATGCATTGTGTGCCAAATGAGCTGTGAAAGCTGTCAGACGTGTGTATCAGTAAGTGTAGTACACGAGACAGACTAGGGGAGCTACAATTGCTGAACACACACGCACACAACAGGAATGGTGTATGCATTGGGAATCATAGACAGTGAAGTGTGTCCCCTGTCCCAGGGTGAAGTTTGTCCCTGTTAGCTGCACTGTGCTGGTGCTTGGCAATGGGAATATGCAAGCATCTTATATTATACAGGTTCAACATTAGTTAATGCTTCCTGGACAATACAGAAGTAGGGATCCATGATGGCTGATGCTGAACCACTAATTCCATGATATAAGAATACTGCATATCTTTTATCATAGCACAGATCAGAAAATAATAATAATAATAATAATAATAATAGTATAAAAAGTTAAAAGTAATTTTACCTAGAGGAAGACTTTAAAGCTTTAAATTTACCTATAAAATTAGGCCACTGTAAAAACATTCAGCTATTAACCACATTGTCTCTGCACATAGTATATTATGACATGGCATGCTGTCATTTAACACTTAAACATTTAAAAGACAAAAAAATAAATAAAACTAAATATTAGATTTTTCCCCTTTTCATGTCAACATGTGACTCCTACCAGCACCTGCTATTAGATTCAGTTTAGCTCAAGTGATACTACATCTTGCCAGCCAACGTCATCTAAACTCCATAGTTCAATCAAATATTAGTACAGAAATCAATCTGCTGAATTTTGCCAAGATGAACAACTGTACATTTAGTAACATATTCAGCTGCAGCATTTGCTTTCCAAGAAATAACACATCCAATATGGCTGCAAGAAGTGATGATAATGCATATTACATGGTCAGTATTGAGTGTGAAAGTTTGATTTTATTTTTTACTTGGAAATAGTAGCTTATGGTCAACTTACTCTCTTTTTCAGGAACTTTCTTACAATAGACAATGCAGTTTGCTTAATTGACCCTTGCTAAGCCCCACCCCTTTTGGAACCTCTATCAACTTTCTCCTTTCCTGTTTTTAGATATGCTATGTACTAGGCTTGTGTATGTTGAAAAGACAACCACATTTTGAAGATGGTTAAAAGATAAAAGCGACATATAGTATATAGAGTATATGAGTATATAACCGGGCTTAGGAACGTCAATTAAGGAAACTAAAGCTAAAAGCTCCAGAAAAACCTTCTAATTGGACCTTGAGTTAAGATTTATTTTGTTAAATTTGAAATATTAGTAATAAGACATTTTAATAAATAAACAGTACAGTGGTTGAAGGTTAATTGTACCATTGAAATTTAAGGTATCGGATATGCTTTTGATCCAGCCTGAAATTCTTAATTGGGTACAGGCGAGTATGCCAGTCTACGCACCAATTCAATATTGCGTAATGTATTAGCCACGAAACAGGACCCTGCTACTACCCAGCGGTTTCTGGCACTGGCAATACTGTTTTAGAGCGGCAGAGAAGAGTTTATTTCGGTTAGTGTAGCCAGAGCTAGCTAAAAGTCAGCAATTTAACAGCCTGTAAAACACTAGATAATAAAAGTTTGTTCTTATACGTCTGTATGTATTTGTATGTGTTTTACCTGAGCCAAGCCATATAACAATGATAACAATCATACAGGCTTAGTAGTATTCGGCTGTTAAAATCTTATCAGCCAACATGCAAAGTTCAGGTAGTGGAATTAGGAAGGAAATATTCGCATCCCAACATCTTTGTTGAAATTCAATTGTAGTAACATGGTGGTATATGACAGTATACAGCAGGGTAAATAGGTTAAACTAGCACATATTTCTATCAATGCCATGGTGCATTGGAAAAAAAGCCCCATCAGAATGAGTTGAAGAAAGGGGGGCGTGCAGTTAAGAGGTGGCGGGGCTTTCTGACAGTGGCACAGTGCTAAGATGGTTAAGTTCCCATGCTAGCTTGTGTTTACCCTGGGCTATTTCTGCACACTCACACATACACACAGTTTGCCCTATCGTACCCCCTCCTTGTAATTTCTCATCCCTCCCCTCCCCTCCTGCCCTCCCTCTCTCCCTAACTCCCTCTCTCCTCCTCTCTCATCCCCCTTTCCTTTCCCCTCTGGAGTGCGGGAGGGTTATGTGAACGGCCAGCGATGAGGGCTGAGAAAAAGACGGGAGGAGTGTGAAAGAGGAGAGAGATGTTGTGGGGGTCATCACTGAGTCATCATATTCCCTGGTAAGGCTGGCTGCACAGTCAGTGTGTGTGTGTGTGTGTGTGTGTGTGTGTTTGTGTGTGTGTGGGTATGTACAGTTGCTTTC
>NW_023340257.1:2058301-2058804 GCF_004916995.1 Morone saxatilis | reverse complement strand
CGTAGTGTAAAAGCGCCTTGAGTGGTTGGAAGACTAGAAAGGCGCTATACAAGTACAGGTCCATTTACCATTTACCATTTAATATAAACTTTTTTAGTTTTTTATATTAATAAAAATATTTTAATAAAAACAGTCCAGCAGGTTTCCTACAAAACATATTTACACATGTACATTAGCTGTATATGCACTAAATTTTAAGAGACAAGGTTGGCTTCCTTCAAGTGCCTCTGCTGTCTTAAAACATCCCTCTTTTACTGCCTTTCCTAAAATGCTCCACTCACTATCGTCCCCATCGCATCCCTGTCCTTTTCCTCTCTCTTTTCCTTTCATCTCTTCGCCTTCTCCAACTCTCCGCCCGCCCAAATATCTGTGTGGCCCGGCTTCGCCTCTCAACAGTAACTCAACCCATAAACAAACTGCCTTACATGCTGTAATCACAAACCCCAAACTGCCAGACATTAAAAGGGCCACGTTTCATCCCGCTACGAAAAAAAAACAGAGAG
>NW_023340257.1:2057256-2058274 GCF_004916995.1 Morone saxatilis | reverse complement strand
GAGAGAGAGAGAGAGAGAGCCTCCTCCTCTTAACAGATGCGGTGTGGAGTATCAGTTCGCTAAAGTGCGACTGGGAGGAGAGATAGATAGCGATGGAAGAGATGGAAGATGGAAGAGGAGCATATCTTTGAGGAGTTCCACATTGCCCCGTGCTGATCAAAGTGCTCTGCAGCCTTTGTGGCTAATTGTGGGGATTATCTGTAAGTGCTTGGAAAAGACCGGCCTGGTTTTATGGGGTCGGTGTCACACACACTTGTATGCTCACACACAACTACACACACACACAGTCTCTGCATGTGCTACTGCGTCCGGTAATCGCAGAGGAAATGCTCAACTGACCTCAGATGAATAATTCAAGTTTTTGTGTATTTGTGGAGTGAGACAATGGTAGAAAATAGGACGCGGAGCAGACTGAAGAGTGAAATACTGGTTTAAAAATGGGAAGCGATCCAAGAGAAAAATCACGGGACGTGCGTGCACACACACTCACAAACACACACACAGGCAGACATATCCTGTCATCTTGATCCAGTTTCAAGGACAGTGGCGAGACTGGAAGGTTCGGAGTGCCAAACGACTTGTCAGTGTCAGTTGTAAAGCTGCCTCCCCTAAAGCCACTTCCCCCTGCTGACACACATGCACACACACACACACTCACTCAAAACTGTGGTCAGCTGAGCGGATCCTAAGTGAGGTCAGGAGTAGTTTGGAAACACACGCATACAGCTCACAAAGAGACTTTCTTTCTAGGGTTTATGAGTCTTCTCTATAGTTTGCCTGACCACAAACACACACACGCTCTCTCTGTCTCTCTCTCTCTCACACACACACACACGTACATTTACACATAGGCAGACGCGCAAAAAAACTCACACAAAGCTGATATAGCGGATATGGTTTTGTGAGGGGGAGAAGGGTGTATGGTCGGCGTCAGGTCCAAGCAATTATCCAAGTGTCCAAACCTCTTTCAGGCAGCCACGGCGGAGCCAGACAGAGCTCACACAAACACACACACACA
>NW_023340257.1:2054170-2057199 GCF_004916995.1 Morone saxatilis | reverse complement strand
CACACAGACACACTCACTCACACAGACACCAACACAACTTTCAACTCCAACCTAGGGATTTGCCCAGGATAATTCCACTTCTATTCACCATGAGACGTTTTACAAGGTTAGGTCCAAAATCTCTGAGCCACTGCTAACTACAAGCGGACTACCAGCTGGCCCTTGGCCTCCAGTCTGAAAGCTCAAGTGCTTGATTTCTGGCCCGCTGAATGGCCTTTTGGGCTTGGAGCCCTGGAGACCTTTCCAATAAGACGAGCAGAGAAGACAATGGCAAGCAGCTAATCTTGTCTTTATGCTGCCTTTGTCTGTGAGTGGGGGGCACTTGTAGAGGCAGTGCTCAGGTAAGGCAGTGTGTCAAAGGTTAAGCTGGGAGATTCAGACTTGCACACACAAGTTAATTAAAGTTTGTCTAAGGGGGTGAGAGTGTGTCTCGAGGAGGCTGCTAGCGTCTGAGGGCTGGCCTGAGAAAGGAATGCCGTCGACTTCAAAGTTGGCCGACTGCCGCCCAGTTGTTTTTAGAAAGTGCTCGTACGGATAAGACCGGAGCAGATATCTGAACGATTAATTAACAATTTTCTGCTACTCTGCATGAGGCAGCACAGGTGGAAGTGTGTATTTTGTTTGGATTGGTCAATTTTAGGACATATTTTTCCTTTTAACTACTAGAAAATATACATAATTCTGGTGAGGGAGGCAAAGCAAGGACAAACTGAACTAAAACAGTTTCCCTAAATTAAATTCACTGCAATGTGCATATACTTTCTACTACAGCTGGAACGACTGGACAGAAAATTAATTGGTAACAATTTTCATAATCAATTAAAGGACCAGTGTGTAGAATTTAGTGGCATCTACAGGTAAAGTAACAGATTGCAACTAACTAAAGACCTTCCAAGTTACGGTGAAACTACTACGTGAAACTTGCAAAAAACACTAAAGGCCCTATCTTATTATTATTTTCTGAATTCTGTAGACTAAATGATACATCATTTGCATATATTAATATTCATTAATGATTACTTGCAGCCCTACTTTACATTAAGTATTTATATTTTTATCTGTGTTTTTTGTCCATTCTTCTCAGATTTCAACAAACCATGCAATAATCTGCATCCTGAAATGAAAGTGAAAGCATGGATATCACCCATCTTTTGACAGGACTGAGATTGGGGCCGGCCCAGGCATTTTTTGATCGGTCAGCTATAAAGCCAGATGTTTGGTGCTGGACGACAGCTGTTACCACTTCGCTCCGGAGTTGTGAGTGAGTGACCGGCAGAGCCAAACATAGAAACAGTGAGCAGTAGTGTCAATTAATCATATGACGAGTGACAAGTTTATGTCTGTTTTAGGGGTTAGGGGTTAGGGGTTAGGGTGGACTACATCTCTAAAATGCTGCTGTTGTTTGAAAGATGTTTAGCGTTTTGTTAATGCTAAGGTTGAAGAGAGGATGTCTAAATTCTGTCCTAATGTTCTTGCCACTACAGATTCTTCTAATATTATAGGACAGTATAAAAAATTCCTGCACATACAATCATAAACCTGTGTAACGTAAGAATATTGCAAGGATATGACTAATCAAGTTACTTATGTTCCATGGAAATCCTGACTATAACAAAAAAATACTTGTACTTACTTTTCTGTCTAAAAGTAGCTAATTGTGACAGAAAAGATTGAAAAAGATTAAGATTAAATTGGTTACACGTATATGTCCATGAAATAGTCTACAAAGAGAACTTTCTTTTCCCCTTCAGTATTCACCTGTTCACCCACATTTGATGGCACTTTCAGCCTTCAGCATCAACACTGTGGGTTTTAGTGAAAAACTAGGTTGAATCACTTGAAAGGGAACGGCAAAAAAAAAAAAAAAACCTGAACAAAAGAGTGAATGAAGAAACAGACAGCAGACGTGTAGAAAAGGAAGAAAATAACCTCGGGAGGAATATAAAAAGAGAGTAGTCTGGAGAAAGGGATGGAGAGGAAGGAAGGAGGAAGAGGAGGAGAGAAGATGAGCAGACAGTGTCCTTTATGTATTGGCTGAGTGTCTCCCAGGGCTTTTGTAATGCTTTATACAGACCCACTTTCCAAGGTCGCCGTACGGCTGCCTGTCCAGCTGTTTTCGTATTCAGTTTCGGCCTCGTTTCTCTCTCTTCTGTGTGATTTTTTTTTATTTATCTGTGACTGTGGGGCAGATTATTAACAGGGGGCAACAGATTACCCACAGAAAAAGACAACAAAGACAAAATAAATGAGAGACTGCCAAGATTTGAATCTTGATTAGGATGGGGGAGGTAGAAAAGAATTCATGCAAATGTACATACACAATGCTCTGAGTTATCATCTGCGAAGTGAAAGAAAGGGGGAAAAATGCTGCTGACACACAGGTCATCCGATGACTGATCTCTGCACTCACGGTGAAAGTCTCTTCAAAATGGCGACAAGAGGTGACGAAGAGGTAAAAGGTGGCAGTGTAGCCTGGACAGACACTCTCAGAGCCAGGCTGGAGGGTTGATCAGCTTCCTCTCCACCCTAGAGGTTAGCATGTTAGCATTAACAGCAGGGGTTGATGAGGAGTGGTGTTAGCTTAGCAGGAGGTGCTAACAAGAGGCACAACAGGAAAGTCCACAGGAAAGCTTATTTGCTGCACAGGAACGGCCTTTGCAACTCGTGTTTCCATATTCTTCTCACAGTAGCAGTCTGTGCTAATACAAGCAACAAAGCTGCCAAAAACTTCACTGCAGGTGAGTTCCTGTTTTTTTGACGCCAGCTTATTTATTTCAACTGGATCCTTAACACCAGGCTGTGGACTGCAACTCTTTTGTGGGTCACTTTTCCTCCTCACTTTTATCCAGTCAAAAACAGGACTACATTGGTAACAGACAGTAAATGGTCATATATTATCAGGTTGTTGCTGTCTTATTTGTCTTCTTCTACTACCTTGTTTATTCCAGACTCCCTAGGAATTAAGTTCATATTGGACAGTATTGCAGCACATGTTTTATGTCCAATGGCAATGTTAAGTGCCAACGCAG
>NW_023340257.1:2050946-2054145 GCF_004916995.1 Morone saxatilis | reverse complement strand
TGCCAACGCAGGAAGCATCTGTCCTTTTATGTGCGCCCCCAGAAAGAGTGCTGAGGTTTGAAGCCAAATTTGACATAGTGGCCAAATCGTGTAACGCGTACAATAATACACAGACGGCCCCAAAAATACTTTTTCTTCATGGTGAAAGAAGTGGCTGTTTAAAACGGTGCACAAATTTATTTTTTATGTCACAATTCGTCTAGACGGAATCGCGGTGTGGCGACCCACGAGAGCGCCCGAGCAGCGCACCACTGCTCACAGGCGCGCATCACTTCTAGCTGCCCACACACACCACGAACACAATTCATATAAACCGGCCCTCGGCCCACTCCTGAACGGTGTTGTCGCTCCGCGAGACAACGCGTGTCTCCACAGCGCGCGCGCGCTACCCATCTCACACCGCAGGGGCTTCTCACTTAGAAGGGGGGGGTTTGAGGGGGTTTGCTGGTCGAGCCAGGTAGCTTTACAGGTACTTCCAAGTTAATGAGTAATCAGTGAGGCCATGATGACATACTTTACAAGGTGGTTTGTCATTTCACCTAAGAGACCAGAATCAAAACCATCTTAAGAACAGAGACATATTATGTAGATTGTCTGTGTTTAAACGCACCATTAGAGAATGAATGAGGAGAGGGAGCAACATTAGTGAGAATGAAGCAATAAATAGAAAATAAAACATTATTTTCTGATTTTTTCACAGGGGTTATGTCCAAAAGCACAAATAAACACAGCCACACCTCCGCACAACCCTGCAGAAGGTGCCATTTTTCTTGATTTTGTGTGAATGCAGCTGAAGCGCAGCTATATTCTGTCAAACACTGATACACAGACACAGCACATTATGCATCCATGACCCCGAGAGGGAGTGCACGCTGCCCAAAGGCTGATAGGCCAGAAACGTCCTGACATGGCAAAACTTTTATTTAAATGGAATTTTAAAGCTATTTATATGGAATAAAGTTTTTTTTTGATTGCTGACTGTAAATTGCACAGAAAACCACCGACATTATTCATATGGTATTTACATATGGAAAATTTTCTTTTGATGGTAAAAACTTGTTTATATATGGTAGAATATGGATTCAAACTTAAAATCAACAGTACTAATATCATTTAACTTTAACTTTCACTAGAAAAGGTTCCACCGTATTTATTATAGTAAAGCTCCTAGCAACCAGAGAGAGAGACAGTTTTTTACTGTACAAATAACATCTTTTTTAAATAGTTTTAAAGGAAACCCCTGCACAGTATACCTTTAAGTTTTCAATTAGTCTTTCTGTGACCGGCTGGTTATGGTTTAAATGTAATTTATTTACTTAGCTTGCTAGCATATTATGTATTATGTATCCAATGTGTGTGTGTGTGTGTGTGTGTGTGTGTGCCAAAGCTGCAATTGCCCTTTGCTTTTTATCTTTGTATGTTCATGAATTGAAGCCCTAAAGGCCTGGAATAGGGTTAGGGTTAGGGTTAAACACACAAAACACTTTTAACTGGCACACTGTGATGTGTTGTCTAGGGTACACTTCAATCTGTTCGCATATACAAGCACCTTTACAATGACTTTATATGCAACTGTGCCACTTGTGTTCGGTCTGAACATCCAACCAAGAATCATGTGCCAACTTTTGACCTTTTCTCATATTGTGTGCTACGGACACACTCGGTCATGACTGATGCAGCACTGAGGTTCGATTCCCAGCCCTATTCCTGTGGAGAAGCTTTCCAATCAATGTCCTGAAGTTTAGTAGCGAATATGGAACAACCATCTATTCTGCAGCACCCTTTTGTATTCAAACCCTTTAGAAGCCTTTTGAAGACTTCTGAAAATATTCAGATTAATGATTGTGTGTGAGAGCACAAGCATGTACAAGAGGCAATAAAGACAACCAGGGGTGCATGCACACACACATACTATTAACCTAACACGGACATATTGCCTTGATAGTCTGTGACCTGTTCTTTTGGCATGGCTTACCCTTCTCAACACCCCCATAAACATGACAAGGCCTTGGGATCAAAGCTGTCTAGGCCATCAGCCCCCTTACATACAGACACACAGACCCCTACGTGCACACACACCCACACACACATACACAGATGCTGCTTTGACTCAGAGAAGGCTCTGTGTCTTTAACCATCATCAGTCTGATTAGAGCTGGTGGTTCAGGAGTGTTTCCACATCACACAGCCCTTTTTGGCAGAACTCGGCTCCGCTAAGAGGCACTAAAGGCCACAAGCTTTTCACCTGATTGCCGTTGAGGGAAAACACTTTTGCGAAGATTAGCATCTTTGTCCCAGTTCTGTGCTGCTCTGAAATGAACAGCGAAAAGAATTGTCCCCTTTTCGCAGTGCTGCTCCACGTGAAAGGTCCCTTGGGCCAGTCATTTCCATAATTTGGTGGAAGAAACAGAGAAGGTGATTTTTTTAATTCACTGGCTCAGAGGCATAATTGATAGTAAGTAAGATGTAAATCTGAAATCTGCTTTGTATTTCAGGTTATAAAGGTAAAAAATAAATGAGAACAAGTGCATCCCAGAGCACAGAAGTAATACATATAGATATATTAACTTAAAAAAAAAAGTCCTATATGCCATATGCAAGTCATGTCATATGCTAGTACATGATGATTTCAGTAATTCATGTTTTCTCTGGCCATTTAAACATGTAGTAGACATGTTTTAACCTATTATGGTTAGTTCTACTGATATAATGTAAAGTAACCTCCTTTGCTGATAATAGTTAAAAAAAAGGAAAACAAGCACATGTGATTGGTAAAATATATACACAGAGTCATATTTGGCTATCTGAGGAGGTGTCAAATTAGGAAAAATAAAGAGAAAAAAGGATGCAGATCTGGCACTTAAGCAGCGGGCAAGGCGTACCGGAGAAGACATGCTACCTGAGTGTGACTCCTCCTGTGAAAGCCATTAGCCCATGTTGCAGCGCTCCACGGCAAGCCATTCTCAACTTTGCGTGCAAACTCCTGTGTGTGTTTGCGAGAGTGCGCATGAGAGTGCTTTTACAGCCCCTGCTTACCAGTGAACCAGCTCAGCTGTGTGGCTGTGTTTGCCATAAGACCAAGGAGCGTGAGCCGTCTGGATGTGACCAGCGTGTGACCTTGAACTTCTGAACTCTTTCCTTTAAGATCATTTCAAGGAAACGGAGACATTTCTGCACATGTTAACAAACAAACTCAGGT
>NW_023340257.1:2034528-2050915 GCF_004916995.1 Morone saxatilis | reverse complement strand
TTCTTCCCAGAGTATAAGACTGCTACCTGTACCATTTTTACACTGTCACTGCAAATGTAAATCACTTGAGTAAGTACACTCAAAGGGCTAACAGAGCAAAAAGAAAAAAAAACAAAAAACATGAAAATAATGCATGTTGATGATACCTCTAATATGATTGATGCAGTTTGATTGACAACACATTTAACATAGGATTGATCAGAATAAAGACCTGAACATACTGTAATAAGTAAGTGTTTAAACACAGTACAAGGAGTTCTTAAGTGATTATGAAACAGTCTCAATTTAATACCGATGCCTCTTAATGCCTGCCGCCAGATAGGATTCGGTTGGATTCCCCTTGAAATCAGACGAAACAAGGCAGCGGAAACACTACTGCTTTTGTCCATAAGGGTCAGCACAATCAACACAAAATGAAAGTTCCTTGTAGGGGCTTTAAGTATGAAAAGTTCATTAAGTTAGAGGTCCACTCTCGAGACCAAGACCCGACCTGGGGCACAAACTGGGATGGATCCCAATTATATTTAGTCTGATCATGGTGGGTAAGGTCCCACTGTATTGCGGTAGGTCTAGGGTCTTTATCTAAATGTCTAATACGCAAAGCAATCTGAGTGGACATGCTATTTGTCCCATTAAGCTGCTGCCAGTGTTGTCTCTATATTTGGGTCTGTCTCTGGATCAGGATAAAATGACAAATTGCAGACACAAAATATAAAAACTAAACCAAGGCACACAATGATTGGTGTAATGACAAACAAAACAAATATACAGAATAAATAATGCAGAAATATGCTGAAGACACAGACACAAAAAAGAAATGTGTCCTCCTAAAGTCATCTAAATTTTCTTCTTACCAAACCTGATTCTTTCAAGATGGAAAATCATTTAGCTTGTACTGAATGGGTTTTGGGTGTTTTCCATTGCTACAGCAGAACTGTCTTTGCTGGCCATAGGCGAGAAAATGTCTTTAAGGCAACCTAATATGTTCAGAGTCTCTGTAGTGCCAAAGATGATCAGGATCAAATGTCTTCATTACTTTGGACAAAAGACCAAGCTGTGTATGCGACTACCCTCCGCAGAATAACATTTAATTCACACCTCAGGAAAAATACTGTTTATTCTTTAAATAATATAGTGAACGGTAAAAGGACTACCCCATCACAGTTTACAGAGCGACCTCTTGGTTAAAGTTTTACCTAGCGTACTACAGCACACAAACTGTACCCATATTTTTCCTGCAATTAGGAATCATTACTTTTAGATGTGTTCTGTTCAATTACGTTATTTAGAGAATCTGACTAAACTGTTGGCTTGTTCACAACCTCTGATCCTCTGACTGCTCACCATGCTCCCAAATCTCAGCAATAACTTAGTGAATAGCGATTTTCTAAGCAAATATTTGGCATGATCAATGTAAATTAATTTAAAGATGCCAGCTACAGGCACAAACTATAACAGTACAAGAGAAAATAAAGCCAGTACATGTATTAGGAATTACAGACAACGAGGGACACATGCACAGTGGAACATACACACACTTTGGGGCTGTGGACAGGTCCAGCAACACCTCTGAGACTGTGATCCCACCTCTTCTTCTAGTGCGATGCCACTTGGGTAAAGGGTGAGAAAGGAGGAGGTAGAGATGCTATAGAGCTAAGTGCCTAGGTGTTAGCTCTCTGCCTGAAGACATAAAGTAGCACTCTGGGATTCTGGGACTCCCACTCCCAAGTACTTCTGACACAAAATGAACACCTCAGTCTCAGAATGCCACTCCATATTTAGAGGGAAAAAGGTCAGCCATTGCAGTTTTTTTCACAGAAAAAATTTGAGCTTGACATACAAAGTCTCTATAGTTTCATTTTTTCCTCTATGTGTATCTTGGTAGTGTTTTTGGAATCATCCTTCTCAGTTATGTTGGTTACCAATTGCTTGTTCTATCTCGACCTTACTAGGGTTCCCTCATCTTTGACCAAACATGGATTTTATTGCCTCAAGATGGGAGAAGTGGTAGAATCAAATCCAGGTTTGGAACAATCTCTTCAGAAACCTATGGGCAATTTGTAGCAGTGGGGCATATGCCACCTCATTAACCTACAAATTCAAAAGTGTATTTTGCGTCCCACCACTTTTTAGCTTTCATGTGAGTTTAGCATTGAGCATGTTTTCATTTACTCATCTCCAATTCAGCTGTTTTCTGGCATTGCCACTAAACAGTTTTTTTTTGCTTTGAATTTTTCTGCTGGTGTTTTAGGCAGCCACAGTACAAGGGACTTTTATTTTGGCTTAATTTGGTAGACAAACGCAGTAGTGTTTGCACCACCTCGTCTGATTTCAAGGGCAATCTGACCTGGTGCATTAAGGCATTAAGAATAATTATTTAGAAATAGTCAATCTTCTCATTGATGGTATTGTTGGTTCATGTAGGTCATATACAGGCATCAGTATTAAATTGAGACTGTTTCATAACCAGTTAAAAACACCTTTTAGTGGGTTTAGCTTGCTTACAGAGAAGCTCCTAACTTTGTAATACATTTACCTTCTAATATGTGTCGTTAAAACTCTAAAGAAGGAAAGGGACAACACCTTGTATGATCACAAATTTTTTGGTTGAAGATATGAATTTTGGGATTCAGATCACATTAACCAGATTTCACACCCTAAAATGGGACTCACACATCAAAGCCCTTTTGTTGACAGAAGGAGGGCATAACATCAATGGCTTCTTGTTTTTTGAAATTTTGAAATAGCTTTTCAATTCATCCCAACACTTCCTTGCAGCCACTCATCTTAATGCTACATTCTTCCACCCCACAATCCTGGACTTCTTTCTCCCCCACAGCTAATGCTGTGGCTGGGTCCATTAGCTCACTAGCACTAATGCTGCAGATTAATGGAGGATCAGAGTCACAGGGTAAGCGAGGGCCAGGCAACATACACACACCTTATCCCACTAGCACCCACTGAGCTAGTTAGGTTGGCCCTCGTGATAATTGACCCAGTCTTAGCTTTTCCTCACACACACACTCCTGACTTCATTGGTGCTGTAAATCTGGCCAGCAGGCCACGGAGGGCCAGCAGGGAGTTAATGGCTGCCTCATAAAACCCTGAGGAGGAAGGTCAGAACTGCAGCCGAGATGCCTGATGCCCTAAATGAGAAGCATGTGGGGGGGTGGGTCAGGAGGACAGGGTGCAGTAGGGGTGAAGGTGCTCCCATGCGTGTCCAACACTTCCAACAGGGGGAAGGGTGACATTTTGCATTCATGTCTCATGGGAATAAGCCATGGAACAACTTGACAGCTAGGAGCAACAACCGTGGTCATGTATCTGATCTCCATGATCACTGACATTCTCGTCTGAACTTCGTAGCTTCTTATCAAGTTTTTTAAACTTTACTACACATGTATTTAGCAATGATATATCAATATTTACAGCAAACTATACAGTACATTGCAAACACAACAACAAACTAAGTGCTGTTTCCTGCCATGGTAGTTGCTTAGTTGTGTCCCAATAGAATGCAAATTGTTTATTTAAAAATGTACTTATTTTCTCTTAAATGTACTAAAAGCAAACCTGATGATAGACAGTGATTAACCTTGTACACAAATGGGTGAAAACTATAATTTTGAAAACCAACCAAGCTTGGTGAGAGAGCATTGACTTGTCACTCACATTCATTATTCACTGCCTGTGTATCACCACCTTACACAATTGGAATAATGCAAAATTTGATCTCAAAGTCCTGAGTTGGCTAGGGCTAGGTATAATTTGGGCATTTTAGGCTTTTATTTGGTACTATTGACAATACAATACCTCAGTACCAATACAAAAACAAAACTAAGTAAAACAATAACCCAAGCTCAAGGGTTTGCATGCTAGCTATTAGGGCTTTCAACCACATCCCACATTCTTCATTTAGCAAATGGCTACAGTGTTATCACATGACTCAAGTGGGAACTTAAGTCTCATGATATATCACATATGAAGAGAGATTGTGACCTTTCTTCGTCTTGGTTCAAGAATAAAAAAAAATAATTTGTGTATAATCACCTGAATATAAGAATCATCATGTTTTGTTACCTAAGAATGAGCAATTTTCATCTACAGAGGAAGCAGGTCCTTTTCTATGGAGTCTGCCATGTTGAACCACCATGTTTCTACAGTAGAATGGGCAAACCAAACGCTGGCTGTAGACCGGGCCTTTCACAAGTTTCTTGCTTAGAGTAGGTTCTCCTACAAGCGTTGGGGGTGACTGGTATTCAGCTGGTTGCAATCTGCAACTTTACCACAAATGCTACTAAACCCTACACACTGGTCGTTTGAATACTCAGTCAAACTGTTTGGTCTGGATATAAACTAACAGGCCATTCTTTCTGGGAGGCCTAGCACTGTCACTGTAGAGCTGTGTAACTTTACTGAGCTCCATGTGGCCCCAGGGACTCCCGTCTTATCAGCTGAAGGCTCTCGCTGCTTTAACACCAGCCTCTGTCATACTCAGCTCTTCAGTTCAAAGACAACACTGCATGGGAGATCAAAGCATGGCCAATCTGGTATGCACACACACAAACACATGGGCTCGCTGCACTAACACACAGTACACATGATAACACGTCCATAATCTCAGTCGCACACTCACAAACACACATCCAAACACACCGGCTCCGACCGCACATGCCCCTGGCATTGATCAAAGGGAGGAATGTGATAGATAGAGGGGAGATAACGGAGAGAGACACAGAGAGAGACAGGGAGAGAGAGAGAGAGAGAGCGACACAGAACAAGACAAGGAGAGAGCGGGAGAAGGTGGCTGTCTCTCTTTAGTAATCAGGCTGCCGTGTGTGGCAATAACCGAAGATAAGACTGGGACACACAGTTCCAGTTTATACACATCTAATGACATTCCATGAAGTGCTGGAACAGTGACCATACATTTAAGTACACTAAACACAAGCACACACATTTCTATTCCTGTACTGTCGTGTTTTTTTCAAAATCAGTTCAAGTCATGAGCAATTGCAACCATTTTTCCATACGACTGGAGGAAAGCGCTGGTAGGTGTTGTTTATATGATGATTATTATGATGTGCTGGTTCCAACAAGTCTTTTAAACTAAATGACAACATATATACATCATTTGCCTTTGTCTATAGAAACTGCCCACGTTAGCATTGTCTGATCTGATGCCATTACTGTCATGATCATTTGTCGTCGCAAAAACTGTAGGAAGAACAAAAGCACTGCGTACAAAGTTCTGCTAGCCTCAGTGATAAATACATTGCATTTTCTATAGCTGTTTCACATCAAAAGCTTTCCACTAGTTTGCCAGTGGAAAGCTTTTGATGTGAAGCAGCAGGAGCAGTGGGAAAGGTTCGGTTTGCATTAGCAGTAATTTAACACTGCAAATAAATCTCCAATACATATGTCGGAAAGCAATCAGTGAAGCCGAAATTATACTTTCCACATCTGCGTGGATGCGAGAATCAGTGTGACATAGATTTTGTCATCTGCTAATGTCTACAAGGACAAAACAAAACTTATAACCGCGTAGACAGTACACTTGGACTGTACGAGAAATATGGACAGTGTATGCATACATCCAGAATCCACTGCCCAAGTCTGCATTTCTTAAACAGTGAGGCTGGTATCTGTCAGATCAAAGCAAGACAGAGAAAGTAAGAGTGAAACTAAACTGAAAACCAAAAAGATTAAACAATTAGCTACAAAAGTACTGAAAGCTGAGCATAGTGACACATTTTGAAACAACACTTACTTCTCAGTTTAGCAAAAGACATGGTTTGGTTAGAAGAACAATACACAAGGTGTACTAGTTAGCAAAACCTGTTATATCATCGTGTCACATTGCTAACCATTTCTTATATTTTAAGCTACACCCTGCTCTATTTAGCTGTGTGATGGCTGTAGGAGGAATATGGTAGGATCGGAGGTACATGGGAAGTGAATGCACAGATTAACCATACCATTGTGCCCTGCTGCCAGCAATTCAAAATAGTGGCGTTGCCTGAAAGCAGCAGTGGAAGTGATCACGCCTGGCTTTAGCATTAAAATGCTATTTCACTGCATCTATTCTCTCACCCTTACTCCAAGCTAAACAACACTATCATGAAGGGCATCTTTGCTCCGTATTTGTAACTGTCTTTCCACAGAAAGGTTACAGGGCTAACAGAACCTATAGTGAAATCAGATCAGAAACAGTGGTGATCAAAACTCAGAGAGCAAAAATAACATCTGTGGTCAAAGTGACAAAAGCGACTGTGGGATTCCGGGGGCCCTGATTACATAGTGGTCCTGTGCACCAAGCTTTTAACTGGCAAGGCTGTGTATTTCTTTGCTGCTTTGGTGTTGTATTTCACAAGAGGAGGTTTTTGGAGGAAAAAAAAAACCTTTCCATGGCTAAACACAGAATTCTGAGAAACAAAAAGTCAAGAATTAAAGACCTCTGAAAATAAAGATAAAGACGTGACACTCTGGCATTTAAGTCGGAGTTCTGCCTTTTTCTCAGAGTTCAGACTTTGATCTCACAATAATGACTTTATTGTCAGAAATATAATTAAACAAAACAATTGTGAATGTTCTTGCTCTAGGAATTGACATTAAGGGCGCTTTCAGTGATTTTAAGAGCAGTGCCTGACAATCTTTTTTTATTATTTCATTTTAAGGTAAAGGTAAGCTACTCTGACATATCTGCACAAGAAATAAGCATTTTTCAACACTCATAACTGTAACCTGTATTGTCTAGTCAACTGGCCATCACTCCATACCAGGTCACAGATTCACTGGTATCGGTTTATTAATAGAACAATCATCGCCAAATCCTCTCCATATCTCCAACAATAGCCACAATTTATGTTTTACAAAATTCATTATGGTCATTCCTAAAGTCCAAACCTCTGTTGGCTGTAATTGTTGTTGTTGGTTGTCATTGTAAATAAGAATACATTCTATTTTACTTTTCTTTATTTAACTTATTATTAGAACTATTCTAATTAATGTGAAACAAATTATTTTTAAGCTTTATTAATAATGTCAAATTCATTTAAAGTCAAGTATATACATATGGGCGACAATTTCAAGGAAAAACTGACACAAACCCTCCATTCTCCCAAAGATGTTCAATTGATTTACATGATTTTCATTGTCATCAAACCCTTCATTGACCCTTCGTGTCCTGTATGAAAGCATCTGCATTTGTCATGTTTCTCTACTCATTCATTCAGGTTTTCCCTTTAATTTGTATCTGTAAATTGAATTGACTGTTGATAACCAATGACAGTAGAACATTCAAATCCACAAGGATTTGGCAGGTTTCAACAGGTTATCTTATATTATATATTTTTTAAAATGCATATGAGGAGCTGAAACTATTTCAGCTCTACATCTAATAGCTGTTTGATCAATAAACTGATCCACACAAAAGTATTTGTCAGCTATTTTAAAAATTGATTCATCTTTTTAGGCAAAAAAGTATGATCTAATCAAAGCTTCTCAGCTATGAGGATTTTCTGTTTTTCTTTGCATTATAGTAAACTGAATATCTTTGGACTGCTTTTTGGACAAAAGAAGCAATTTAAAGGCAGGGAATTGTGATGGGAATTTTATAGATCAAACAATTCATGATGAAAATGTTAATAATGCAGATGCTTCCCACAATGCAACATATCCAATCATTCAATATTTTAGAGCAGTAGCAGGCAGTCACAAAGGGGTCAGCTCTGTGAAGAGTAGGACTAGTTAAACCAGTAAGCCTGTGGAGGTCGAAGCACTTGGCTAATAATATGATTGAGTGCAACAATCTTGTCCTATCCTTCTCTTGAATGAGCTGCATTCTCTTCCCTCAATGCTTTATTTTTTACTTCTATGAGGTTACCTTTATCTTCATAAGTGCGCACCTTAAAAATACAAGAACACACTCTCACAAACACAAAACACAAAAAATGTGTCCTTATGTGTTCTCATTTTCTCCATCTCAGCACACACAACCACAGCGCTCCTCCTCCTATATTCCCTGTCCGTGGGATCCTGAACTAATCTCCCATCTGCCCCGGTTCCTGGTACACAGACTGCTTTCATTCCTAACGAGGGCCTGATGAATTTTCTTAAAGGCGGTGATGGGCCAAATTGGAGCTGATATGTCCCATCCGGCAGGGTGGATGGGGCCATAGGACGGAGCCTTGTCCTGCCGCCATGTGACAGCCAAACCAGGCCAAAGTGAAAGAACCTATTAGCACTAACTGGTCAGTTTACTGTGTATTAGGGTTGCTTATTCCATTACCAAGCACGTGTGTGTTCTTGTCTGTGTGCGGTTGGAATAAGGGGGGGGGGGCTTGAGGATGATATAACCCCTAAGGAGACAACTTCACTGTCGATACTAAAATCTGTGAAGGACAGTTGTGGTTGTTGCTGCTAAGAGACAATAGACGCGTTGTTCTCCTAAAATGTGTGTGTGTGTGTATATCTCATGTAAAGGTTCCGAAGTGTGTGTGGCTTCATGGTGGGTAGGATAATTTCATTTGTCTTGGATATATTTGTTAGTAGGGGAGTGTGACTGTGACATGTGACTGGTGTGTGTTTGTGTTGTGGACGTTGTAAAGGTGAGGAAAGGGCCTCGTGGCCTTTGGGTGGGTGTATTGACCACCACCGACACAACACACACACACACACAGCCCAGTTTGGAGAGGGTAAGAGAGGGGGGCATGACGCGTCAAGCTGGAGCCATGACTCGGTTGTGTGTGTGTGTGTGTGTGTGTTGCGTGAGTGTGAGGGGGTTGATCCCATTGTGTGTGTCAACAAGCCGTCCCATTCAGCGCCTGTGTGGCTAAACTCTGCTAATGAGCGTTGCCTCTGGCTGGGCCTAGCTAGCACAGCACTCATCACAGCTAAACCCTTCAGCACACACACACACACACTCCAACCCTGAACCAGAGGGTAGGGGGGTGAGGGGGTGGGGGTGGCATTATACAGAAGACAGGGAGGTAGGAGAGTGTGTGAACGAAAGAGCGAAAAACAGAGGGAGAAAAGGAAAGAATGAGTCAGGATGCGACCTCATCAAAAGATGACAAATTGCAGCTGCAGTAAATGTGACTATTTTCATGGCAAAACATTCAAAAACAAAAAGACTTCTGGAGTTTCCGCTGGAATGCTGCTCATGTCAGAGTGGAAAACCCACTGAGACAAAAACACTACAAACATCTACAAAACGTATACTGCATTACTGTATCATATCCATGGGGGATGTGGAGCAGCCTGCTGGGAATACTGCACATTGTCCTACTGTTCAGTGAACAATAAAAACACATTACTATAGACACAAATTTGCTAAGTCTACTTACAAGGTGTAAAGTTACAGAGGAAGGATGTGGTTTGATAGTCAAAGTGCAGCTATACAGTGCTGTAGTCCAACCCTACTGCCAGACAGAGCGTCAATAATGGTCAGCTCTGCAAAACCCCAAATTATGTTTGATTACAAAGTTTTGGAATGATCAATACCACTGTATTTTAATATGTATAAATGGAAACTATGGTATAGTTTAGGTATTGTTGAGGTTAGGGAAATATTGTGCTTATGGTTTAACATTAAGTACAATCTGTGTGTACCTATTTACCTATGACCTTATTTTGTTTACTTATTTTAAGTATAGTAATGTGTTTAGTGGGAGCTCAGTTTTTCCCTAAACACAAATATGTCTGAATAGTGAAACCTGTAGTTGTGGAGCTTACTTATTTGTACTACTTAGCACCAGTTCTGATTGGACTTTGCTAGGTTCAAGCCTTGGTGCTCAATTCTGATTTATTGCTCAGATCAGATTTTTTTGTTTTGTTTGGCTGTTCACATTATTTTTTAAATGTGGCCCATTTCAGATTCCAGTGAAAACTGCTGTCAAATGGAAGTAAACCTTGACATCCTTGAAAGAAGACCACAATGGCAATAAGTAAGTAAGTTATTTTTTTCAGTTATCAATATTTTTACTGAATATGTATGTATTTATGTTTAAGATGTCAAATAATGGGGGCCACTGAAGTCAGCATTTACGGTTTCATTTATAGGTTGATGTGCAGTGGAAGCCTGTGAATTAGCAAGCAGATAACAACAAGGATGAAGGGAAGAGAAGTGTGTATGCGGCGTGAGAGCAAATACAGGCCTGTTACAATTCAACCCCTCAAGTTTTGCTTGTACGGAAGTGTCACCTTAAATACTTATGAGGGCTTACACCTCACTGTCCCTTCACTCACTACTTCCATTGCACCTGTGTGACTCCCACCACTGCAGAATTGTGAATGTTGATCTAGAGTGACATAAAAGTCACATGAATTCAGAATGTTCACACTGAGGTCTCATTGCGGTATCTGATTTGGACAACATTTGGACTACATATGAAAGGGGCCAAATCAGAATTGGCAAAGGTCTGACTCCATGTGATTTGTACTGTTCACACTGTCATAAAAAATAAAAAATCTGAGTCATTTATAAGCAAAGAAAATCTGATTAAGGTCACTTTGACTTGCAGTGTGAACAGAGCCTTAGAAATGTGGTTATATGGAACACATGTAGGTTCTTCACTGTGGTTAAAAATACTTATTATAGCTACTTTAAGACTCAATAATGAAGTACATTGTTGAATAGCAGTGTGTTCATGTAGGTAGCTGTTTTGCTAATTTCAGTCAGTAAATTAGCCTAACAACATCCTGTGTTGGGATGAGATGCCTGATCAATTATTAAGGTAGAATACCAAACAAAAATGTAAAAAAAAAAAGATAATTAATAACCTCTAAATTTCTTTCCATTGACTAGCAGGGGAGAGTCTGTGTTTGTTATACACATTTATATTAGCTAGGAGCCACACAATGCTACCTACTTACATACAGACTGAACATTTTAAGGTACTTTAAATTTATGAAGAGACTTTACAGTGCAGTTGGAAAAGACAGATGGAGAGAGAAAAAAGCCAAAAGAACTCAGAATCCTTCACTACATTGGTGTAAAAACAAGATGGACCGATGTAAAGAGCGCAAGGAACAGAAAGAAAACGAAAGGACAGAATCCAGGGAGGCTGGTCATATGAGCCAGTGGGCAGAAGGAAGGAAGATGGGAGCTGCGGGTGAGAAAAGGAGGGCATGTCACCCTCCATCAGCACAACGAGCTCTCTCTCTCTTTTTTCTGTTCAACACTTTTTTTCCACCACCAGCAAGCTATTTCCAACCCACAGCGTGCGTGCTTGTGTGTGTGTGTGTGTTTGAGTGAGTGTGTGCTGGGGGTGAGGTTTGGGGCTGAGGCCATTAAAGCTCTGTTAAAACACTTCTGATGCTGTTGGCTGATGCTGAAACAAGAGGAAAGTGAAAAAAAAAAAGAAAGAGAGGAAGTGAGACAGTGAGGGAGGGAGCGCACACTCAGTTGCTATCTCGGCCCGCCCAGCAGTCCGCTGGCAGCCTGTCAATACTATGAGCACAGAGGTGCGAGATGAGTCAACAACCTAATTCTAACATCAAACTTTCATGGGCAGCAGAGCGGAAGAGCAGGATGGAGAGATGTTTGCTGTTAACGCTTTCTCCATCACCTGACCTTCACTCCTCCAAACCTTTTAAAAACCCTTTAAAAACCGACCCCTTTTACACACTCGCACACATACAGCGCCACCGCACACACCCGGGAACACACACAGGGTTGCGCTTTTAAAGTTCTGACCTGCGGCTGAATTACATTTGGAGCATTTTAGCAAGATATAATAGTGACCCTCTCACTCTCTCTCACTCACTGCCCCCCACACTTTGCAGAAGCTCTCTCTCGCCTAGACGGAGAGAGTGCCGGCGGCTTTATTTATTAAATATGGCCTGAGAGAAGAAGCAACATGGGCAAGCTGAGAAACCGTTTTAAGAGACTGGCTTTTAATGGCTTTCTAACACGCTGGGATGGTAGTGGTTCGGTGGCGGCTTGGAGGGGACACCTCTTGAGTGCTGAATGTTGTTTGTCTAAGCTTGTTGTCCCACAGTGTGAGTGTACAGGAATGCATCATGGTCACGGGAAGGATGGGGAGGATAAGATTATACAGTGGTGAAGGAAGTGATGCTGTGACGGTCAATGCAATTAGCACTAATACTTGAATCATACTAGGTTGTCCAAAAGATGCTTTCTCCAAAATTAAGTATACAATTGGGCGGAAGTTAAATTGTTTTGCCGATTTATCAATTAAAAGGGTACTCGTCGGACCACATAGGAATCCACATGACAGAATCCGTCGCTTTTAAGCATGTTCAGGTGAAAAGAGCCGCTAGCGGAACCCCCATGGCTCGGCTCACATGGGAATGGTGGATTAATTGCAAAATCAGTGTGAAATATAGTTTTACTGCAGTAAAAAGATACAAGACAGATGCAAGCTAAGCACAGACTGGGTTAGGGAAGCCATCGCTTTTGCCTCTATTGAATGAAATCACGTAGGCTGTGACTTCCGATTCATGTTTTAGTGTAACTGGGAAACTGGGTATGCTTGTCTTTGTAGAAATAGATGATAAGATTGTGATGTTTTCATTGCAACTTTGGAAATATCTGCTGCCTTCCTTTCGACACGAAGCTCTGCTCGCCTCTATGTCTACGTGTGGCAGCCTTCAGAGTTGATTACTTGTGATGTGTTAGCAATGTAGCACATTTAAAAATTAATTCAACCCTAACCCTTATGTTGCTGATCTAAAAAAATTAACTGATCTGAGTGTCTGAGTGTCATGATCTGTTTCACCCCCCCTTACCGTCTGTTGTATTTAATATGACAGGAGCAGAGGAGGGTCAGGTGACGTTGTTATAGAGCGACAAAGGCCCTGTGATGAGGTGGTCAGGGTAGATGGATGGGTCCACAAAACATCAGACTTTAAGACTGGATATCACTGTTTGTTCCTGTTTAAGAGTCAATCCTGTTTTTTAAAAGCATGACCACAATAATAGTGTTAACCACGTTTATTATTATTATAATTTTTATTGTAACCATGACGACAAACCCATCCCATAACCTTAATGGAGTCCTTATTTTAAGCCAGTCCATGATCTTTCTCTTAACATAACCAAATCAGTTATGAGCCTAAAAGTAACCAAAGCATAACCATAGTGTTGGAACATCGGATCAGAAAACACCAACAAAACCAGCAAAATCAGAAGTTGGAACATCTGAGTGCATTTTGCTTTAACGATTCATTGATTATCATAATGGCTGTCAATAAATGGATCACTTAAATTGTTTGAAAAATACAAATAAATGTAGCTCAATCTCAATTAGATCTTAATATTAATAGTTGATGGACTGCATTTATATTAAGCCTTTTTAGTCTTCTGACCGCCTAAAGCACTTTACACTACATGTCAACATTCACCCATTCATACACTGATGGCAGAGCCTTCGGAAGCAATTTGGGGTCCAGTATCTTTCCTGGGCTGTATAGAGATACACAAGAGGAAAAAGGTGTCAGAGATAAAGACAGTAAACACTGATGGCATCTCTCACCGACACAAACATGAGTGCAGCATTGTCATTTTAAAGCTCCTAGTGTCTAGAGACAGCTCAAGCCCTACTGGTGCTGCTTCTGGTGACTGGTCTGTGTGCTGGGGGTGCTGGATGGACTGAGGGTTGCAACATTAGTCCGGAGGTGGGTAATGGTGAGAGGGGTTCATTTTGTAGCATGGCAGGGCTACGGGTGTGATGGACAGCGATAAAGCAATGGACAGAGCAGCACTGGCACTGACCTACTGTGACTTGCTTTAAGCATGGATTTGGGGAGAAGACTTGAGAGGGAAAGAAGATAATAAAGACTTGGAGAGACGCCAGTGGAGGAGAGTGGCATTGCCCCTCAGACGGGCTCCTATACCACAATCATTTGTGGTGAACAGTCAAAGACTTCTTCTGGGAAGCTCCCAGTGTGAATTTATGAAACTAGGTTATATAAAATCAGAGCGTTTCAAATTCCCTGGATATAAAAAAGATTTAAAATAACAATAATGATAAATAAGGAGGTGAGCAGTGGCTCTCTGGATGCAAAGATGAAAGGATTCCTGCTTGTCACTTGACATTTCCACCTTTCTGTAACTGACTTTTCGACACATCTCAACATAATGTGTACACTCATTAATCAAAGCTTTTCTGCCTATGGTATACACGAGCCTAGACACGACATTAAAGTCTTGGGTCTAATACACCTTTCTGCCAATCCTTACAATCTTATTATTTATCTACTTTCTTGACTCCGCTGATCTTCACTCTGGAATAAAGAGGAAACTGCATAAAAAATACAATAACTTAAATAACCAATGAGGTACATTAATCACACACCACACATACAATATGTACATGCTGAATGGTGATAATACAAAGAAAAGGAGCTGAGGTTAAGTAGGGAATTCAATTATTTATGCCCACATAAAATATCTTCGAGCCCCATTTCATTGTTGCTGGTCTAAAGCTGGGTTACACTGAGTCAGTGTCAGTCAGTGCCAGGCAGTCTCTCATTCACTATTCATATGATGGAGGTTCTTGAATGTAGCTAGTGAATCTTTCTTATTATAGTTATGATCATACCACATGTCTGACCATTGCGAGATTTTAACAAATTCAACAGTCTGCAAAATGAAAAAGAAAATGACTACCTTAGGAATTACAAACTTAAATTTCATAAGTAGTCTTGATTTTGAGCTTTAGCATCCTTCAACTACCCTAAATGCTGTTTTACACCATGTTTATTTCGGAAAAACATATATTTCTGGGGAAAAACCCAATTTCTGGGCTATAAAATGTGAAATTCCCAAAAAAAAAAAGTATAAGCAATTCAGTCCACAAATATCCTGATATCCAGTAGGCCTCTGAGAATCATTATATTGCTCTAAACATATTCCATAGTGATGTGTGAAGTTGAGTCATGCTTTACTCTGATTTATGGCAGTTGAACCTCACAACCAAGCTCAGACAACCAAGCCGCCACAACACTGTCAAAACCGTCACGTTGCCAAGCAGAGGAACACACCCTGGTTGGTAAATCACATTCTCTGTGGTTGCAAATGTGCGGGAAAAAGCTGACAGCCAACTCCATCTTGAATCTCTACTTTCCTTTGAAGGGCCAACTGTAAAACATCTCGCGGGGGCTCTGTGGTTGGGATTTTTGGCAAATGAAGATGACAGCAAGGCAAACAAACAAGGTTGGAGGGTTTTCTCCAAATGTTCTCTGATGGCTGTGTGATGGGTGAGCACAGAGGAGGGAGGGAGGGTTGAGGAAGACAGGGAGGGACAACATGGGAGGAAAGACTGGGAGTGTTGACAGAGGGAGAGGGAGAGTTTGGAAAGTGTGAGGTAGAAAGATGAAGAGATGAAAGGATTAAGAGAGGACACAGATTAAATAGTAAATAGGAAGGGAGGTGTCAGGGCTGGGTCTGACCAGTGAGGGATTTTCTAGGCCAACACGGAGACTATTTTTGGACAGAGGCAGCTGACAGCTGACATTTTCTGCTCACGTCCAATAAATAAATTTTGCCATTTTAATGCCAAAAATCGCAAGATATGACACGCACAGGAAAAAACACATTATTCTTCCTACAAATGAAAAGTTGAGTTCATGAGCAATAGAGCACACCCTTGCTCAGTTCAATACACTCAAGACAGTCTGACAGTCATACTTGGTATAGTATATGGTGGCTAATATTAGATGGAGCAGTAGCATTTAGGAGGATCTATTGGAAGAAATGGAATATAATATTCCGTAGTATGTTTTCATTATTGAAATAATCGCCTGAGTATATTTATCATGTTGTCATTACCTTAGAATGATACGTCTCCTCCATGGAGACCGCTATGCTGAACCGCCATTTTTCTATAGTAGCTCAGAAGGGACAAACCAAACACTGGCTCTAGATAAGACCTTCTACATTTTTTGCGAGTTGCACAACCGCTGTAGTTTCCCGTTGTTCTCCTGCATTCTTGGAATGGGAGGGTGAGGCAAGGGGGTTGTAACCTGTTACTACACCACTAGATGCTACTAAATTCTACACACTGGTCCTTTAATCTTCAGGAATAAATGTATATCCAACTTTCCATTATGTTGTAATTGCTACTGTGGCCACAGTTATCACTGTTCAGCAATAGTTAGCTACCAAGTTAGTCCTTCTTTAATACAATATTCTGTTTTCCCCTGTGGATTAGTGGTTAAGACACTGACCATGATCTGCAACGCCCCGGGTTCTGCAATGGCCCCAGTTCAAGTTCAGTCAGGGATCTCTGTTACATCTCCCACCTTCATCTCTCAATACTGCCTATAGTAAAGGCTTAAATACTATGCAATTCAAGATTTCTATGGTGTTACAGTCTAAAATGCTTCAAACAAGGTGCTCACCCCAACTGGTCAAGGCAGA
>NW_023340257.1:2026096-2034338 GCF_004916995.1 Morone saxatilis | reverse complement strand
TAAAACTGAATTGAATTGAATTATCAGATCAAACAGCTTCCAAAACCCACTCCTCCCTTAGTTCCCAATGTCAGAATCAGGCACACTTCCAATATCCAATAGGCAATTTTGTAACTACCACAAACCAAAAATCTTACAAGCACATCCACCGCACACAGCAGAAATAACTCCCCATTCGGAACAAGTCATTGTGTCTCTATGGCGGTAGGCTTTTCACCCCGCACTCGGGGTTAGTCATCTAAAACAGATATACACATTTGCCTTTAAACTTCGTTGGACACTTAATACAAACGAGGTCGTTTCAAGGCATTTTACAAAAGATTACCACACCCACAAACTTGCAATTATCTAATATGCATATGTCTTTACCTACATAATTACAAAAGCATTATCGAACACACACAACCACAACACAACCAGACCTTACTTATATTTTTCCAAGCCCATGCTTTCCCCACTTAGCTATAAATAATGGGCCAACAGCAGCATAACACAAATAGTTATAGTGATAATAGTAATCATGTTATAATAAAAACACAATATATGTTGTGTTCTTTAACAAGCAATATAATTATATCAATTAAGCTGTTTCTCAATCTAAAAACATCTAAAACATAACATTATTAAGTCTAATGTTCATGTATTTTCTCATTCCGTAATGCTGCTGTATCTGATGCAATGGGAGGATGTGCAACCTAATAGACAAGAGTCTGTGCAACAGTGCAGTGCGCTAGCTAAAGGTATTGCTGATTTCCTGTCATCTGAAAAGCGAAATGATCATTTGAAAGCATTAACTATAGGCTCTACAAATGAATACATATAGTCAAGGACAAGAAATCTATCACTTCCTCTTCCAGGCTGTGCTGCCCTCAAGCATTGTATCCATCGTGTCATAAGTGGATACCACTGGCCTTTTCTCATTTATATCCATATATCTGTGTTAATCTGTCTCCCCATCAAATGATGTGGTAATCAGACCAACATTACATGCTATAGGGTATACAAAAAGGAAGTTGGCGAAGGAGGAAAATGTGACATGGAAGTGGAGAGTGGCACATTTTCATCATCAACAGAAGTGAGCACTGTGTTCCAATGATGCTGCCATTTGTCAACTCATTGGCCTAAAATTCTGAGTGACCCTAATGCAGGGTCATTTTTTTCTAGGCCCTGCTGTCCTCTTGGGTCAATGCTACACTGTCCTGGGGAGAGGCCAGCGCTTGCATGAATAAGTAAAGACCGTTGGGGGACCAAAGTCCGTTGGCTGACGTTTCCACCCCACTGAATTTTAACACATTAGGAAGCCCCACTGCCAGTAATGAGCCAGAGACAGAGGGATGGGAATGGGGATGCAGGGGGTGTTGAGGGGTGAGAGAGTGTACTCATATCCTCAGAGCATAACTCCCTGAGCACACTAGACCGTGTCACTCTCAACCTGTTATTGTTGTGCAAATGTTACTCACATCTCATGTAAAAAAGATGGCCCTCCTGATTGGTAACATTTTACATGAAGTGTACTGGTATGTTTCATAACTACAGTGTAAGCCCCTAGAAACAGACAATCCTTCCAATATAATTACTAGACAAGCATCACATGGAGTCCATTATGAATGCATTGTAATTAAAGTATTTTAACATAATAGTTAGCATATAGTTCAAGCAAGGTGCTGACATATTATTATATTGTCAATTCAAATGGTCAAATTGAATTTCCTTGACCAGCTACCTCTTGTGGCAATGCAAATAATGGCAATCCTTTCTCATAAGCAAAGGTGGAAGTGGAAGTAGCGTGACCACATGACACTGCTACAAAACCTTTTACGGAAGAGGCCAGGTAGATGGTTGGGTATGCAAAGTGACATCAGAGACTGCAGTTTTCATCCCATCTCCTACCAACAGTTAACAACAACAGTTAGTTGTTTTTATAATGACTACAATCTTTCCCTAACCTTAATGAAGTAATTGTAGTTGCCTAAATTTAACCAAAGAGGTGGCAGATCAGAAAATGATCATCATATCATTTGCTTTTATAAGTGATATTAGGAGGTTTTAGAAGGTGCAGACAACCCTATTTGATCATTTCGGTATAAACCTGTTGGTTATGTAGTCCTGCCAATTGGCGTCCCAGATCAAAAAAAGCTCATAAGCCATTTTAGATATGAGGACTGGATTGGATTGGTTTGGATTATTCATCACGTTCATATCTAATTACAGAAAGTCACTGTCAGTTATGACCAGCATTGGTGCTACAAACTTTATGGACAGTGAAGCTGTAATTAAAATAGAGGTTTCAGGTCGTTTCAATTCACTGGGTGTTTTCAGAGGGTTCATCAGGCTCTGACCAAGGGAGTTCATACTGTAGCCAAGGTTGTGTGTGTTGTTCTTCAGAGAAAGAATGTGTGTGTGTGTTTTCTCCTCATCTCAGCCCCAGTGCCCCTGTGCCCTGGCCTCTCTTCCTCCCCCACTGTGTGCGAGTTTATTCACAGGAAATGCAGGGGAGCCTTACGGGTGGCTGGGCTGATGCGAAGCGACGTGGCGTCTCCAGCGAGCCGGGAACTTAGCATGTCAGGCAGGTCAGCACGGGGCAAGCAGACAGTCGATAAAATATTCAATACAGCACTCCCAGTTCATGGATCTAATACCTCAGAAAAGGCCCCCCTTCAAAATCCAAAGGAAAAAAAATCATCATTTCTTCAACCTCTTCTCTTCACAGTGGCCGGCTGGGTGGGTTTATCAAACTCGTGGTGCAAAAGCCTCTCGTCAATGAAGATCTAACTGAGTCTGGTGGCAAAGCTGGACTGGATTTATCTTTGCAGGATGACTTATGGGTTTTCAACCCCTCCCTTCCCTCATTTCAGGGAGGGAAAGCTAGCCTTACTCAGAGTGAAAGTTCAAAAGTGCATCGTGACCTTTTCCAGCCTAGATGCCGGTACCCTAACACAGTAGCTGGATATTTTGTCCTCCACTTTTTTTTTCGTAAAAAATACTCACTTTCATGGTTGCACTTTTCTTTTGCTTTGATTTTTCTGTGCCCTGCATCTTTGCAGAGCCCTGGGGATGAGAAGAAAACATACGGCAGAGTTTGACAGTACGGCAAGTGAAGTCTGAAAGGGGTTGGCCCTGGAATGTCTTGTGTCAGTTTAGCGCAATAGGCGCTAATCCCAATTAGCATCACTCAGCTGCACTGAGGGCGCATCACATCGACTCAGCCTCTGCTTAGACAGGCGCCCTCCGTGGACCGGGCGGATACAGTGAAACACCAGCTGCTATCGGCCTGTTTCGCTGATTAACCCAGACACTAAGATGTCGTTGCTGTGTCTTTTGACTCCCGAGCCACCGCCTCCTCCTCCCTTTGTTGTATTCGGGTAGCTTCCGTCTACTTACATTTTTAACAAGCGTCTCCTCTGTCTCCATCTCTTTTATTGTGTCGTCTGAGTGCGTGGTATTTTATTACTTACACTGCATAGATTGGTTGAGTACACTGGATCAGTGTTACCCACTCAAACGGTTTTCCTTTCTCCCCTTGAATAATTAATGGAAATGGATGGTTAAGGACAAAGGCAGTGAAGACTCCATTAAGAGGCGAGATGTTGAGAGGTGCTGACTTCATCATTGGAGTTGTTAGCGCCAGGCGTAGTGATCCGATTCAGACAATATTCTACGACAGACATGGACCCAGGAACTACTTGCTACTGCACTAAAGCATGGTGGCTGAACAAGTACTGTACATTTCTGACGACAGGGCAGCAACCAGCACTGAAAGAAGGGGTTGTTCACTCCAAAGCCTAATATTGTTTTAACAGTTGTCATGCAGGGCAGAGATTCCTGGCATATATGCTTTCACTGGACACCTGCATGGGTTTTGAGCACACTAAAAACTAAGTGTTTGGACTAACAAGGTAATGTGGGCAAAGGGGGGTGAGAACGCAGCTTTTATGGAGTACAATTGGGAGCTAACCTAAGTGATAAAAATAGCTAGATCTGGCTGTAAGGGGTTTTGTCTTTGCTTTTCCAAAAGCACGTCATAATACATCCCAGAGTTTCAGGGCCCTGCAGCTTTCAGATACCTATAAATAAATGCTTTCCTGAGCTTTACTTCTCTCTCTTTCACTTGCAGACACACACTCATGCAGGGGCTGGAGCCGAGTAAATAGCCCCCTTCTGATGAAAAACATTCCAACACTACCAACACCGTGAAAGGGGAGGGGATGGTGGATGGGGTGGCGGTGGAGGGGCTTTTAAAATGGACTCAACCGCCTGTTTTCCCCAAGCACTATTTTCACTGCCACCATTTTCACAGAGAAAGAAGCCCTCAGCTCTCTCTAAGGATTTAGTGTGCTTAGTTGCAGACAGAGATGAGCTAAGTCTCTTCTTGAGCACTGCATGTTCCAGACTGGGAGGAGGAATTAAATTTAATCCCCCCCCCCCACCCCTCATTTTCTGTACTGGATGGTACTGCCAAAGACATATATTCTCCAAAATGCTATCATTCTGTTCAGAATATGATATCTTACCTGGATGAGACACAATAAAAATACCAAACTGTCTGATGTCACGCTTCTGAGATACCTGCTGTCACCAACAATTAGTGCTAAAGGATGAAGCCAGTTCAGATGTTCCTTAGGAGTTCCTTTGACTCTACTGAGTCCGAAAAATAAATCCCAACTACAAAGGTTATAGCTATTAACAAAAGTAATTTGGGTCTCATAAACTAATGTCACTTCTTCTACTGTGGGTCATAGTGGCCATTTTGGAAAATCTTGGTGGTTGCTACTTGTATATCACACCTAAGCTTCGTCCTGTTTCCTGTTCAGTAAGTGACTGGGCTGACAGCAGTAAGAAAAACCAAACTAAAAATAATATTAAAAAAGCCCTTTTGATGACAAAATGCACAGCCAAAGTAAAGCATAAACAGCAATTCAAGGCTGTGATAATGGTGGTTTCTGTTCTGGGCATCAATCCTACCTTCACCAAGTTGCTAAAACAATGTTTTCAGAAATGTAAATTTAAACAGGTCAATAAAATTACTTGCTTCTGACGACATTTACTGCTTTTCACTTTGTTCTAAGCCTACCTAAGTCACTTTAAATTAAATGTCCACCTCTCTCTTTTGTGATACTTTTGGGGTGCCAGTAATAGATGTACTCTTGAAATAAATACATCAGGTATAGGTCTTGTAGAGTACAATACTCAAGTCAAAGAATACTTAAGTGGAATAACTAAAAAGAAAAAAAATCAAACCAACCTCCAACTCTAAAATTAATTTTCAAATAAGTACAATTACAACAAAAAATACTCAATGTCGAGGGGTAAAAGTGGATGTAATCCATTGCCGTCACTTTTGGAAGTTATAGGAGGAGGGGTTGGTGTTGCTGACTTCAGGAATGCTGTCGGTTCAGAGTTGTAAACGGAGTTGGCCTTCTCCAACAATGGGGCATATTTTGCAAGATGCTGGGAGTCGATAGCAGGCGTCCGCTGTGACAAAGGGCCACTTCTCCGGCTCCGTGAGAAAGGCATGTTAGTTCAGCTCTTTGATACAGGACACTGTTTCTCTGACCACCATTCATTACCATGTATAACAGACGACTCAATGGACATTGCGCATTAGGCATAACTTGGCCCTCCTACACACTCTCAGAGGCTGTATTATGGAGGCCTGAGAGCTAGGCTTCTCTAAACACTCCTAGGTGTCTCATAAAACGAGATTGGAGTGTAACACAGAGCTTGGGACAAGGAAAAAAAGCTTGAGTTCTGTCTTTGCTGTCTCGAAGCCCAGGGCTTTGGCGGAGCATCGGAAGAATAACATGGCAGAGGCATCCACATTTGTTTCCACTTATGTTACATGATCTTTAAGAGCCTAATTTGAACAAATCCCTTGCTTCGACCGCACACTGTACTTTCTGAGAGGGCTCTTAACATATGTACACTGGGTGTTAATGTCATGCTCAAAGTAAACAGCACTGATGGTCAGGGCTGGGTAGAGCACACCCTATTTCTGGCCTGAACTACCTCTAGTCTTTTATTAAGAAACCGAATGAAATGAAGCAAGAGCAACAAAGGCTGCCTGGACCCTGTCATTTCTGGGCCACTGTAACATTTCTCCAGCTCATTCTCTGAATATTCTTTCTTTTACATTCTCAACAATTTGCAGAATAGGTTATTAAAGGAGTGAAAGGCTCTCAAAGGGTTATAATTTGGATCTAATGACATTCATTTAAATTCCACCTAAACTTGCTTCCCCTCCACCATTGGAGGGGAAGAACCTAACAATACATATGCACACTTTAACGGATGTAGGTGGTAAACATGTCACAAAGTAGGCTACACAGTACTACCAGTAAAAATACTAACACCAAAAATGATTTAGAATGAACAAAAAAGTCCAAGTATACTAAAAAAAAAAAAAGTAATTTCAGGACAACCTTTCTGTAGTGTTTTGTTATTTTAGTTTTCATTTCAAATGCACTTGGCAGAGTACAGATCATTAAAAGCAACGTGTGAAAGGGGGTGTATGAGGGTGAAGAAAGTGCATTTAAAGTCTGTCAGAGCCACGAGCGCCTGGGGTAACACTGGCTGCCCGAGGCCCTTTCAGCACATGAAGGCTGCACATTTTCTGTTGCTGAGATACCTCTCTTCAGCTCACTTTGCTCTATCTCCCATCACTATGTGGCTGCCTCCAGCTTGTGGCACTTTCCCCAGCACACCGTGAGTGTGCCACAACTCTGGGGAACGCCAGCGCCATGTCAAAAGAAAGAGAGGGTGAGAAAAAGAAGAGGGGAAGAAAGGTGCTGGTGAAATGTTAATGTCTTGTCCTGTTCAATATCCGTATCTTTGGTCAGGGAATGGCAGCCGCCCCCCCCCCTCCTGCTGCACTGTGATGCAAGAATACATGAAGCGGTGGGAGGCACTGCAAGCAGATCAGAGTCAACCTTGTCCCTTGTTTTTCTCAAGCGCGCATATCCACACACCCTCCCATACACAGACAACATAAACATTTCATGTTTAGTTAGTAACCATGCATGAGGAATTCCCCCACCCTGTTGGTGTGTCATGTTTATATTGCCTTCTTGCTGGAGTGCATTGTGCAAGCATCCTCCGCACACCTCCTTGGCTACTAACCTGACCTCTTCCTCTTTTACACACACTTGCAGTCTACCTGAAGGCGAGTCATAAGTTTCTGAGACACTGGCTAAGTCCTCTAACACCAGAAGGGGGCTGCTGAGGGATCCGCTAGGTTATTGTGTGTCTGGTCTGGGGTGGAGGTCACCCAAAGTTACAGGAAGGAGTCCTGAGGATGGCTGGGGGAAGATCAGGGATGTGTATGTCTGTGTGTGAAAGAAAAGGGGTGGAGGTGGGGGGGCTGGGGTGTTGGTGGGGTAATGTCTGGCAGATGACAGATCTGTGAATTCTTTCCTAGTGCCCACAAGGCAAAAGAAGCGGTGGTGTGGCGGTCACATCTTCAGAACACTTACAGTCTTTATCCTGCTCTTCTTCCCCCATCCTGGGGGGCTCAGCCTGCTGATTACTACACAGGAGGCTATTCAGCAGCCACCCCTCCTCCTCGCCTCCCTCCCTTCACACACTCACACACACACATACACCCAACGGTCCCCCACCCTCAGCCGATCTTCCCTTTTCTTCTGGGATGATCTGAAATCATATTTTGCACTGATGCAAACATAATGGTAGGGGTGAGGACAAAGGCAGGCCCGCTTTTGGTGCGAGCATCTTTTTGTCGCTCGGCACAAAAGCGGCCAGTTCAACGCCTCATCCCACAACAGCGTCACATGGTCTTTTAACCCCCAACCCCCCACAAGCCTCGCCCACCTCCAGACCAAAAGAACGCCAGGATGATGCGCCAAAACCACACAGAGACACACTCTAAAACATACTTTGCGCTAGGCCCTGACAGGCCAGCCAAACACAAGTCTCCCTTAACACTTCAATCAAATTCTCCACCCCTGCAGCGATACACCCCTCCCTCCTTAAGATTGAAATGAAGTTGAACAGTACAATGTGTGTTTTCAATCCCAGACCCCCCCTTCTCTCTCTTGCCCACACGCCTGCCTGACTTTTAGACTTTTAACTCTTGTCCAGGACAGTTGTTGTCTATGTGTGTGTATGGTGGGCTGGCAGGGGGGCAGGCTGGGGCAGGGACAAGGGGGGTAACAGAAAAAGGGCAGTCAACAAAACTCAATTGTCCTCAGAGTGGCGGTAATTGCATTTGATTAAAATAATGACAGGG
>NW_023340257.1:2024262-2025966 GCF_004916995.1 Morone saxatilis | reverse complement strand
GAGAGAGAGAGAGAGCACTGTGTGGGCCATTGTCATAAAGCTAAAAAGTGTGCCACTCACCTGTATCACAACATGTGACCGAGCAGGAGGACAGCACCACATGGAAAAGAGAATGAGAACAATTACATTTAGTGCAGTCAGTCAACTATAGATGAAAATAAATAAATGGAAAACAAGAAGAGGAAAGTACAGAGAAAGTATTGATTTATTGTGCTACATCAACCTTACAGTGTAGCAGTAATATTACAATTTGAAGTGTCAGTGACCAGCACCGGAAACTATCTTTATATACATACTTTAGAGTAAAGTTTAAGACAATACATAGTGACTGATTAAGTAATCGTGTCTTTCACTGAAAGTATAAGCACAGAAGTATTATCAGCTAAATGCACGTATACAAAGTTAAACAAAGTCCTGAAGCAAGAGATTGCCTACAATATTAAGATACTGCTTCAATAATAATAATGCCATAGTATAAAATATAAAAATGTAACACTCGACTCTCATTCTGATTTCCTGTGTGGAGCTCATGCCTGTGCTACTGCAGAGAGTGAATCCCGGCCTGAAGTAGTGTTCTTGCCGACACTCCAGGTTATGATTAGGACTGGTGCCTTACAGTCCTACAACCCAACAGTTATCGCACCTACAACATGGCTCCGGTAAGGAAAACCTTGCTGATGGTTACAGGAAGGCGACATTGAATGTTAGTATGAGGCTGGGTGTGAACAGCAGTCTCCCATGTCAAAGTAAAATAATCCTCCATCCTGACCTCCTCCCTAAGACATCTGGGATGGTATAATGTCATGCTAATTCTGCTGCTACTTAGCGGTGATTACTTTTACGAACACAAGGGGTTTCTTGTCAAGGAAACATCGATTGTTTGAAGCATCTGAACGGTAGATGTTGCTGTCTGTCTGGCAGGGACGGTCTCAGAGGAAACTTCACTCCTGTTGTGGAGACCTCTTAATATCACTTTCTCTCTACATCAACAACCAAACTGTTCTCAGGCAGTATACTCAAATACAGGGCTGTATGAACTTCCACACTTAGCCAGCGTGTCCTTTGCCACGACCCGCAGCGGCCAGCGGCGGTGTTAAACAGCCTCTGCTTTTGATGCACGCCAAAGCCAGAGAGAATGAAAGGGATAGAAGCTTTTACAAGTGGTCCGACAGCACTAAGTGTCTCTGCTCTCTGTAAAAGCAGCGCTCAGGGTCGGAACAGGGGACAGCGAGAAGAAAAGAGCAAGAGGGAGGAAAAAAGTGTGTGTGCGTGTTGGATGCGCGTTAAGGCTATGGAGAATATGATAGCCGGTAGGGATGTCAGGAGCCTCTGAAAGGAGGATGTCTAAGCCGGGCTCAGACTCTCATCTCCTCACACGGCCTCGCCCTTTCCCAGCATCCCTCTCTTCGTTTATCCCTTACACCTTCATAGGAAGTTCAGCCGGGCCCTGGAGCAAGAACCCCCCCCCCCCCCCCCCCTCTTTCCGCGCTGCCAACAACTACCCAGAGGCCACTGTTCACACAAAAGGAAAGGCCAGTTGTGTTATGGCCCTCCTTTTCTTGTCTGGGATGATCTGGAATATGCGGGTCACTGATTGTTGCCGATCACTTGAGACAATGCATTGAGACCCCTCGCAAACACTACTAAAATCTGCTGTGTTCGATTGTACGGGGGCTCTGTGAGCGACAAAAGAGGCCTCAGGCT
>NW_023340257.1:2023987-2024162 GCF_004916995.1 Morone saxatilis | reverse complement strand
ACACACACACCCCCCTCTGGCTTGGCCTCTAAAAGCCCAGTGTGTGAGAACTAAAAGTTCAAGGTCCTCCTCACTGTGCAATGGGCCTATATCACCCTCAGTGTCTAAATATTTACTGTCCAGGCTGGAGAGTACTGAGAAAAGCTGTTGTCTATCCATTAACACTTGGCTATGA
>NW_023340257.1:2023694-2023936 GCF_004916995.1 Morone saxatilis | reverse complement strand
CATTCGCATTGTGCAATGTGATGAATTGCAAGCATTATGAGGCATGAAAAATTCATTATGGAAATATTCAGAATGAATGAAAACTGCAAATGAGGCATGATGTAACAAACAAACAAGTCTTTAGACTGTTACAATATTCTAACCTGAATAGAATGTATTGTAGATGAGATCTTTGGGTCTAGTGTGATTATGAATTTACTTTTAACCATCCCAGTGGATTGTATATAGATATTAAGATATAA
>NW_023340257.1:2019555-2023507 GCF_004916995.1 Morone saxatilis | reverse complement strand
TGAACAATTTCTGCCTGAGTCACGTCAGATAGATTTTCATCAGCAATGGTGCAATGCAGACAACAACTCCCACGACCCCACGCTGTTTCACAACATCATCAAACTACGTCTTCTGTTACTGTTTTAATGTGAGTGACCCCCCTAGGCAGAAATTACAAAGTGTGTTTAAGTCTTTTAAAGCTTACTCATCATGACTACTTAACTTGTGAAAACAGTGGAGGAAGCTTTCTAAAGTTTGAAAAAACAACAACCCTGATGACATCTAATTGGTGTTGAAATGTATTTATTTTTTACCAGAAAGCCTGCGTTACAAACTGGAGGTGAGGAGTTTGGAAGTCAATATAGGAACCCATTGACTATCTCCTGACAACTATTTAGATGATTTGGCAACAGCCAATGTTCTAGGGCTGTTTTCTGGGCCAAGACTTCTTCTGCACTCCAAGTAGCAACTTGATACACAAGAATGATGAGAAAGACACATTTCGACTAATCTCTATAAACAGATAACTGCAAATCCTTAGTTTAAGGGTTCAGAGACTGCATTTCGACATTTAGAGAGTAAAAGTCAGTGTATCTCAGCCCCTGTTGCTTTGAGTTTGACTATTCTTCCTTTGATCTGCCCCCTGATTTATGGAAGTGCAATACTAAATTTCTGGATTAAACCTTGAATCCATTCCTCTAACAATCACTAGAAAATGACCTTCAATTTCTCGTCTCTGATTGATTGATTTATTAGCATTAATTAAACAATGTGTTGCTCATTCTCCTTTTTGTCATGTTTGAGTTTTCAGATCCTCTTAAGTTTTGGTCTATCGATGATACATTTAAAAATAAAAGTCTTAGTTTTATCTATCAGCCAAAGCCTTTGCGCAAAGAAATTCATCGGGGGAGTCAGAATTCAATTCAATTTTATTTGTATAGCACCAAATCATAACATAAGGAAAGCTATATCATTATATTATATATTATTAATATCTAGAGACATGATGACAATGTGACCAGCATGAGGGCCATTCTGCAACGAGGATTGCTCCACCATTCTGCCTACTGCAGCACAACAGCAGGATCTCTAGGAGGCCTGAGAGGCAAATCATTTAGAATTGTATTCATTTTTGTATTCATTTATTCTGTCTGAGTGCAACAACTTTTATCTCACTGGGGGTAAACAAAAAAAAACACTGGAAAACAACAGTTGTGTTGTGTTGAAGTCATACATTTCACAATAAATGTGCCATCAAACTAACTGATGTCATTCTTATAGGAGAGAAATATCAGTCACGTCCTGTTGAGGGAAACCAATATATCAGACTGATTCTACAACACTCACATTCTCTCTCTCTCTCTCTCTCTCTCTCTCTCTGATATGATGTGATCAAAATTTCCGAGCCGCAGCTAATTGGGAGTGTTATTATGGAGAGCGCTGCCGTTGGTGCTGACGGGAAAAGTGAACTGTTTTTTTGTTGGCAGTGACAATAAAGGAAGACTTTGTTCAAGACTGATAAAAACAAAAGGGAGAGAGAGAGGGACAGAGGAACAGGTCGAGCGAAAGAAGAGTGGAAAAGAGGCTGACAGAGGAGAAGAGGAAGGAGGAGAGGAAGACGAGACTGCGAGAGGAGGAGGAACCACATGCAGAGAATTAGCAGTTCCTGACCATCAAAAACAGCACGACAGTGTGTGTGTGTGTGTGTGTGAGCAGGCAGTGGGTGTTAGTGGCGTCTTTTAGAGCAGTGTACATGTGCTATGACATCCCTAAGTTGTAAGGCTTTACACGTGGAATCCATTTTTACAAGTTCTCCTCCACCTGAACATTAGAGCCTGTGGCTTCAGCTCAGAAACCACAGATGAACATGGAAAAAAACAACATATAATGTGCTCAACAGCTGGACCCAAAACACAGACAGAAAAAACTTCTTCTGAAACAGTTTATATTGATCAGTTGGTCCTTTTGATGAACGGACTTTATAAGTCAAACAGTAGCTAGTTAAAATCGGTAAAGTATGAAAACATGCTAACCCTAACCCAAACTTTATTTTGAAATTACTGTTCTTCAGTAACCTATTCAGGATCCAGTTCCCTGCACTATTCGTACTCATGACTGCTATTCATTCACTACACTTCTGACTTATACTGTACTATACATATATTGTCTTACATTCTATTTTTTATTATATTGTTATATACTGTATAATAATATACACATATTGACACTGATTTTCCCTCCTTTTCCTTTAATAAAGTATTTCTCATTTTGATTCTGATAGCAACTGCTATATGCAGCCCTAAACATTTTCAAAAATTACACTTTAGCCATCAGGTACTTTTTCTTTTTCTTTTAATTCATCCATGAAATAATAAATAAATGCCAAAATAATTGTAGCTCGCCATTTACAAAATACTGCACATTAACTAGATATTAGCCATTAAGAAAAAGTTAAATAATCATTTCAATTGAGAACTCCAAGTCCATTAAAAAGGTGTTCTGCTTCTCATTCCTTCACTTGGATGTTTAACCTCCTCTGTGCAGAGTGATGTCAAAGGGGGGGAAGTTCCTCTGTGCTCACCTTAAAGCTAAGTTTTACTTGTGGGACCCTGGTACAGCATGAAACTTATTCAAGTGTGATGTAGAAATTTGAAACCTCTGTACAGCACAATGAGAATGGACTTTTGACATCTTGTGTCCAGTGGGAAATGAACATGAAAGTTTAAATGTTTATACATTCTGGAGGAAAAAAACATTTCAGACTTGAATTTATTATTAAGTTATTATAGAATTATTATGTAAAGCGGAGTTTTTTAAAGGTGATAAAGTAATTTATTCATGAAAAAAGCTGTTTTCATCCATCCATATGTGGATTTACTGCTTTTCTACATTTCATATCACAACCAACTCAATACTCTGGGGATTTTGGAGTACATGTCATGAGTGAGCACCAATAATTCACTTTTGGTTATGGGAACCTTTTGATAGACATTTCTTATTATTTTGACATCTGGCTGACTAAAACAATTAATCATTTATTAATTTTAATTGATTATGAAAATATTGCATTGTAGCCCTTAACCTATTCAATTTGCCTAACTTACTAAAAAATGAATTTATGCAATTTAAAAGATTAATCAGAGCACAAAGAAGTCGAGCTTGCAATATTTTATTCTCATTTAAACTTTATAACTTGTAAAATACTGGAGATAGAGTGAATCTCACTTTAATATTATCCATTAAGCACTAAATAAAAGTGCTATAATATAATAAAAATGATGAAATAATTAAAAATGATCATTGTGTATTTTTAATACATTCAGTGGGGCTCTGTCATATTTCGCTGAGGTCTTTTTTAGTCCAATTTCTTGCATTTATTTTCTTTGAATAGAAGTAAAAACTGCAACAACAGATGTTTTAATGACCGTTTAATTTGCAAAACTACACTTGTTATTATTTGTCAAATGGGGGAAATTTATTATTTCCCCTAGCCCCAGGGTACCATCCTATTCTTCCTGCTCTGCTCACAGTGAATCATCAGATCCACTGAATTACCCCAGACAAAAAAACCCTCCCTCCTCTGAGTGTGTGAAGGCCAGGACAAGCCGGCTCTTGAGGGAGAGATGGACTGGACCACGGTGTTTGGAAGCTTCTGGAGTGTTTTTCTGGCTGGAGCTCTGGCCAGACTCCTCTGTGTCCTTCAGAGTAAAAACAAAAACATTTGGAGTGTACGGCTCACAGCTAGAGCACATCTCTTATTTGTTATCACTTATGCTCCGGGCCCGGTTTACATTCTCCTGAGTGTGTCCACTGGCATGTTCATCCGGAAATTTGTCCCCTACGCCCCCTCCTGATTTAGATTTGGAGAGCAATAAAGCTTGCTGAGTTGTTGCCTTGGACAAATAAACTAACCGAAGTGTTGATGTAGAGATGTCCGAAAGCAAAAAAAAAGGTTTGGAGAAGAGAGGGGGG
>NW_023340257.1:2002609-2019530 GCF_004916995.1 Morone saxatilis | reverse complement strand
GGTGCGCTCTTACAATAATGTTTAATAGGTGAAGCGGATTGTAGCAGCACAGGACTTTTAAAGGGAGACCTTTTGCGGGAGGGCTAGAGTTACACCTGCCGGCTGCATGTGGTGTATGTGTGTCGCCTGTAAAGTGACACAAGAGCTGCGGGGTTTAGGACGCTGGTTCACATGGTAACTACGAAAGCGATGGTCCAAATTGCCGAAAACGATTTTTTTTCCACGTTTTGGTATAGAAAACCGTCGTGTATGTGTTCATGTAGTGTGGTGGTGTTCTGGAAAATGCCGTCAACCCCTATTTCGTAAACCTTATGTTTTTAACAAAGGGCCTTTTTTGGCACACCACCAGCTTGCCTAGCATACACACCACCGATATGGCTACGGTTCTGTATGACCCCTGCTGGGCGATGCCGTGCTGGCGCGTTCCACACAACTACCACTCCTGACCTCTTCACCCGTTCACCCACCTCTCACCGTCTCAAACTCCATTACACCTCACAAGTGTACGATCGACTACAACAATGGCGTTTTCCTTCTGCCAGCGTGTGCACGCATGTGTGTGCGGTGGTGCGCACGGTGTGTTAAACGGTTTCGACTTTGGCTGTGTAGTGTTGCAAGGCCAAAAACCCATGAATCATATTGTATTAATCATGAGACAAATGGAGCATCTACCTGTTTCCCCCTCACATTCCCTCCCGTCCCCTTCATCACCCTTTCCTGGTCTTCAATTTCCACACTTTCTTGCTGCTTTGCTTCCCCCCTTCTTTTCTTTCATTGCACTCTTTAATCCATCCCCCTCATTACTTTCATTTTTTCTTACTTGTTATTTCGCTTCTTATTTACTCGCATTTGTACAAGCCTTACACCTTAGTGGTTCTCAACCTGGGACAAGAACCATTATTTATTACTTTTATTTGGACAAGAAGTTAGACCGCAATGCTCATACGAAATGACTATTTTGCCGGGTTACTAGGTGTGCACTCTTCACGTTAAGCTCTACCAAACTCTACAGTATAGACAGTTATGCCGTAACTAAATTCTTATGGAGACGGGTGAGACTACAGCTTATCAAATACAGGTCCACAGCCTGGTGGGTATCAGTTTAGAAGTACTTGACACCAAAAAGGTTAAGAACCACAGCCTTACAATATGTCACACTTATTGTAACACCCTTGTTACTTCATTCCTTTTTATAAGACTTGGGGTTAGAGGTTACCATTAGTTCATATGTGTAGCATTTATTAATTCAACAATAAAAATGTACTCAAACTTCACGGCATCCTATCGATCAAACCAGCGGTAGATCAGACTCGCACTGAATTCCATTTGAATAAAGACAAGTTTGTTTTATGTCACATTTTACACACACTAAACTGTATAATTCCAAGAAATCAAACATCTATATTTAGATTGTGCATATACAGTGTTTCCTTGCCTCATATTACATGCACGTGGGTGGAGGGGAAGCTGTCTGGCGTGTACGTTGGGATGCTTACGAGAAAGAGAGACAACACCACCCCAGGACACTGATCTGCCCCGGACCCCGGGGGTCACGAGTTCCGACCTTTAGGGAGCAGTCAGCAGCGAGCCCACAGGGTCGCAGGTAGGCTTGGATTACTGCGCTCTGTCTACAAACACACACACACACACACACACACACAATGGCATGACGAGTGATATGTCAGAAAGCGGCGGCCTGTGTGCACACACACACACACACTCACACACACACACGGATGGCTTGAGGGGAAATCAAGCTGTCGCCTCTCAATGACCTCTAACAAAAGGACCATTGAAAATAACAAGACAGGCTCTCACAGTGGCAGTTCAAGAAAAAGTTTCCCTTTGTTACTCCAGGCAACTTCTCAGCGCCGCGCCATTCAAACACCAGATCCTCTCAGCAGTGCCAAACTGGTTTTACACGGGTTCACTGCACTTTGAAGTCGCGACTACTGGATGCTGGTATCGGAAAACTGACATCCCACTCTGGCGTCCTAACCTACAATCTGTTTCGACACTGCATATCACAACAATAAAGTCTGCAAAAGAATATGATGCTTTAAAATGAATATGGTTTCCTTTCAAACGGCTGTGCAGATGATTTTTACATCAGCAGAACAACCCAGCGGTTATTCTTGGGTTTTATACGGCCTTATAAAAGTCTGAAACTTGCCTGAGTCTATGCTCAGGCCCTTACATAGGAAGTGACGGGGGTTTGGCCGGGGTTCAACGCACTCTATACCTCTACCACAAGGTTTATTATTTCAATATTGGTCAGACAGCGGAGTCCCATCCTTGACATACATATGGGGCTAATCATTTCCAAGTCCAATTGAGGACTTTTGCCATCTAAGCATGATGTGAAAAAACTTTTCAAGGAGGGGGTTACCAGACTTAAACTCCTGAGTCAGTCTGCCTTCATGTTGGATGATGGAGCTTCTCTCATGGCACCGTTCCCTATAAGATCTGCATTAACGTATCTGTCCAGTTCCCAACACAGTTCTCCACTTAAAGACCACTTTTGAGCTGTGAGCTACTTAAAGATGCAATTTCAACTTTTTAGGCACTAAAAGGTAAGCAGCTGTAAACCAATACCCTCAACAGGCCTTTCTTGGCTCCAGTACAAGCAGCGTGTGCGCTTTGTGTCCGACCAATGGTATAGATGGAGAGGGTCATCAATTCTTATTTAAGGCTATTCTATTTCATATGACACCCTCTTATTACAATAAATTGACTGGTCATAGCCATTTTGCAGCGGATGTCGAGCTGGTGTGTAATTTCCCAGTGGCTCAATTTAAGATAATGGTACACTGTAAGAAGCTGAAAGAAACATAACCGTTTAGCCTCGGTAGTTTTCAAACATTCAGTTAGGCATGATATATGAGCCCAAAGCATCGACAATATCTAAATTTTCAAAAGTGGTGGACAGAAAATAAACAGCAGGGACAGGACAGGGGGTGAAGGAGCTCACACAAATATCAATAAACACTCCTCTTCCGTCTCGGAAGCTTCCTGCTTTATTTGATTAGGCTGAAGACTGAGGGAGGGTTGGGGGTGAAAAACAGAGCAGTCATGCTCTTTTGCTTTTCTTCCTCCTTTCCCTTCCTCCGCAATCTTCAGCCTCCTCTTAATGGGAATGGGAAGTTTGGGAAGTGGAGGGGAGGGGAGGTGGTGGGCTGCAGCTAGCCTCAGCCTAACCTCCCCCATCTGGACTGGGGAGGGGAGGGGGCGACTTGCCAGCCTCCAGGCTACTCCCAACCCTTCCCAGCTGTTGGCTGTTCAGGGACGGAGGCTTTTTTTTCCCCCCAAGTGTGTGTTTTTGGTGGGCTTGAGAAAGCATTTTTTTTTTTCATAAACAATTGCCATATCCTCCACCAGCTGCTGACCCCACGGCTCCTGTCCCTGAGCAGAGCTCGGGAAGCAGGCGGAGGGGAATGGTTTTCATTTAGGAGACTCTTTGCAGGGGAGACTTGCTAAAGGGTGCTTGGCCCCACTGCTGTTAGCACGCTAGCTATAATGCAGAAGCTAGATAGGTCACTGACTGGGAGCAAGAGATGTTAGCTGATAGCAGCCACAGTGACAGCACGGCTGCTATAAGCACCTTTCCTCTTATGGGATAAAGCTGGAGGCAACAGTATCAATAGCTATCTGACAGAAATGCTAGAGAGCTGCTACAGTTCAAACTAAAAAGTCCTTTACTGTAGAATTAATTGACTTTTAGACCACTTCAGGGGCAAGTTGAAAACAATTTTATTGATTGATTTCATTATTAATATAAAAAGATGTTACCATCCAGAAGACCCAGAGCAACATCAGCATTTCTTTGGACTCATGTTTCTGGCCAGATGACAAATTTAGGTGCACCATTCACTGTTTTAGTTTCCCTCAAAATCTCAAGTAAATTATAAGCAGCCTTTTGCAGCAGATGATGTGAAACATCGTTCTAGTGTCAAACTCTGCACAGACATCATTCAAACAGCACACTGTACGGACAACACATATTTTTGAGTGGACGGACTTTAATTTCACACTAAAGTTGTTACATTGTTTGGCTGCAAAATCACCACTTATTAATTACGAATATTTGCAAAAAGTGATGTTACATCTAAAGCAGCATTCAGGTAAAATAAGAGACAAAGCCTGAGAGCTCTGATTTTTCGTTCAGGCCCAGTGGATTCCTGTAAATATCATTAGAAGCACTAAGAGGAGCCAGAGGAACCTGATATTTTTACAGATCATCTGTCTCATGTGCTACTGTCAGGATGTAGTGAAAGTTGCAGCCATAATGAAAAAAATTATTTTCATAAAAGTTAACTACTGCAGCTTTAAAGTCCAACTGAATTCACAATTAGTCATTCCTCTCTGTAGTCTAAAATATGGTCAATATTTTGAAAAAGAAGAAAAAATGCAGGGTTTATTGCTGAAAACAGCTATCTGCAGCTGCTGAAAACAAGGCTGAGAGTGGGGTTTGCAGGCCGGGAAACCAAAACGATTAGCAATGAGAGGCTGCGAAGCTCTGTGTAGCTGCAAAAATATGTGTTTGTCACTATGAGCAACATTCATGGTTTCAGCCTTTGTACATATAAAAACAAAATATGCAGCTTTAAATAAATGCTCAGTTTTTAAAAAGAAGTTCTGCTGAGCAGAAAACAAACCCTACAAACCTGAAGGGTAGGGCACCAAAGGGGAGGTAACAGAAGACAACATCCACCATCTCCAACAAACACACACCTACTCCCCCCCCACCTCCTATGTTTCTGTCCTCAAACCGACGTCCCACTGCATGTGTTGATGAAAAATGGATTGGATGCTTGTTAGTGAAGGCGGGTGCAGGTGCCAATGCAGTATGTATATCAACCGATGGCATGTTTGTGCTAATGTACTATGTATGAGGTGGCCGCGTCTCATGCAACATGCAGCAGGCCGGGGAGGCCGTAGGTGAGGCCAGCACAGCCCGCAGCCAAAGACGCCCGCACACACACGCCCGTAGTGTGTGTGAGTGAGCTCAGACGGAGCTTTGTCACAGCTGGCTGGCGGATCCACACATTTAGAAACACAACTGGGAGGCCACTCACGCAACCACCTTTCTTTCTGTCATACGCATTGTTACACACAAACACTCGCCTCGACACAGTGGGGCTGCATCACACACAAAAGCTATTTTTCTACTTGCATCATAAAATACATACAGAAATACACACACACACACACACACACTTTGGCTGGGTAGATGCTTTTTGCTCGAATATCCCATTTGAACTTTCACCTCGTGTGTCCAGCACACACACACACAACTGCTCACTCTTTGTACTGGTTTGCGTTGGAATCGCATGGTAATACTTCATTATGGCAGCACTGTAATTTGGGGGGAATGAGAACTTCAAAAGAATGGCAACCCACACACAAACACACACAGACGGGGTTACTGTAAATGTGTGTAACCTGGAGTTCTGCTGGGACCAGTATCAGTTTTTTTTTTCCTGGATTCCCAGAACAGTCCAAAATACACCAGGACAGTAATCAGAGGCACACAGCGAGGTTATAATTGTTGGAGCTGATTACAAAGTGGAGAGTAATGGCTCAAATTGGGAAAGGAGTGCAACGCCAACTTGTACACAGTGAAATGTGAACGAAGGGACACATGGTGTCTGCAGAGATCAGGTTGTAAGGCCTGCAGGATCCTGAATTAATCAATTTCTTATATTAAAGTTGCACTATTAAATATCACACTTACTGGCTCCTACTTTCAAAGTTGGATGGGCTTTGTTTCCTAGAAATCATCAAGGTGATGTCTGTAAATAAAATATCTTCTAAATTTCTAAATTGGATAGAGATATGAAGCATTCATTTCATTTGGAATGAATGAATGAATGATGTAGTTTTTCCGGTAAGGACAGCATACTTGGTATTCAGATTAGGACACATGAGGGTTGAGCTATAATATGTAACATTTCCACATTAAACTGTCGATAAATACTAGGGCTATGTTCTATATGTAGTTGAATTGTGTACTTCCATTATCCCAAATGTTTCCAACAATGTTCAAACTCAGAAAAAACTTGTTTTATTCAGGTAACATTGCGTTTCACCGGTCGCCTGTCTATGGCGTCATATCCCCTTTGTGCCTGCGTCAGCGTTGTGGTTGTCTGCCAGAAGCTGTCATACATTGACTGTTTATCCAGTCTGAATCCACATTTTTACTATCCACTGTTTAGATCTTTGGTGCTTTTAAACTCTAGATTTGAACTGGATGAAGGATTTTAGTCATTCTTAAGTTATCAGAGAAACCCAGCGAAGCAACGTTAGCAGCAGCTCGCCTCGCAGCCCTCCGGGACGTCCTTTGTCTGTCCAACGCGGTGGGAGAAGCAGTGATTTTTAAGGTGGAACTGCTTTTATTAGTGGGTTAGTGGTTTTAAATCAGAGGGTCCGTTGTTTGGGAAGGAGGAGACCTCTGTGGATATATTGGCTCCCGGAGAAAACCTTCCTGAACCATGAACACTGAAGGAACTAACCGGAAAGCTGACTGCAAGACGGCAATGGTGGTGAAGACATAAACTCCCATGATCCCACACTATTCAAGGCAGAAATTTACATAATTGAATGTATTTTATTTTTTTTTTTAGTTATTTTTTGGCCTTTTGTTGCTTATTTATTTATAGAGACAGCTGTAGAGAGACAGGAAAGGTGGGTGGAGAGAGAGGGGATGACACGCAGCAAAGGGCCGCAGGTCGAGGGCCGCTGCAGAAACTCCATATATGGGTCGCCAGCTCTACCGACTGAGCTAACCGGGCACCCGACATATTGAATGTTTAAAGTGTATTCTGCTCACCCAAGTGAAAAGTGCGTTAAAATACATGTAGAGCAACATGTGTCAATTATGTGAAAGGAAAGGGATTTTAGAAAATAGAAAAGAGAAAAAAGGAAGATTAAAAAAGTGAAAATAAATAAAAGGAATGGGGGTCTAGAAGAAAAATGTAACAGATAATTCAAAAACAAATAAATCGTAGAGGTTGTATGAAAACTACAGGAGACAACACACAGGTAAAAAATTGTATGATGTGAATATATAATAAAAAATTCAAAACACAGTGTATGAAAAAAATGGAATTTTAAATACGAGTGTGTGTGTGTAGATCCCGCAACCAGTTATTTATTTAGTCTAAACAAAGAGCCCCAAAGACCCCCTTCAAACGCTCCTTCATCCATATGTATAAATAATACAAAACACACATGCACACAAACACCATTCCTGGCTCCCGTCGTGTGGACGCTGTCACACAAACACACTGCGCCAGGGGCCTACATGATGTGAGGTTGTCCTTTGTCCTCACACACAACACACAAGTTCGGTGTAATGCTCAAATGAGTTGGAATTGAGAAAAGATGGTGTAGTGTGGGTGGCTGTACGTGTGCGTGTGAGTCCAGGCACACACTTAAAGAACTCCCAGCTTAAGGTAAAACATGTACCGTTTAATAAAGAACTGAGACAGGAACTTTCACTGGAAACAATACAAACTGCATGCAGCATATTTACATGTGAAATTAGGATTATGCATAAACACAAAAATACAACTTTAAGGACCAGTTATTACAGACAGGACACATTTATTGGTTACTGAAAACCATCAAACTAGACCTCAAAGCAGCGCACTGTGGAGTCTAAAATACAGTAAAGTTATCTGACACGTGCACAATAAGAACAGGAGATAGAGGGCACTATTGAAGATCGTCCAATTGGTCAGCTCTCCCACTTAAATCTCTCACGTGCTCCTGTGCTCCATACCAAAATCTCACCGAGTGAAAATAGGCTCCACACTAACACTTACATCAAAGATGAGAGTAATCTGGCTCTGAAAAAGTAAAATAACTTGAATTATCATTGTTTAGCTTCTCTGCTAGTTAGTATGTGCCAGATACTATTTCTGTTTAAAATAACAGGTTAGAAATGTTGACGGTGTGTAACTTTTGTAATGACAATCTTCTGGTGTGAATGTTAGCACCCAAGGATGGGTGAAAATAGAGAAAAAGTACTTGCCAAAACATTTCACTCAAACAAATTCATCTATATTTAAAGCAGCTCCGATATGGAGTTATTTTAGTGCCAGCACAAAGTGAATCCAAATGTATTCATTGTGAATTTAAAATGTTGACAAATGTTGATTTGAAATGACAAAAGTGATAGTGTTTCTACCTTGCTTGTTTAATCGATTTCAAGGGAAATCCGACTGAATCCAACCCAGTAGCAAGCACTAAGAATAACTATACAGTAATAGCAGTAATAGTAATAGTAATGATGGACTAGTTAAAAACCCCTTGCAGTACGTTTAAGTTAATGTTACTATAGTCCGATTAGCCAAAAGTAATTATACATTAGGTACCTTCTTGAAGAATGTTGTACCTTTGTTCCAAATATTTATTTTGCACTATTTATGTAGTTAATCAGATATTTTTGGCTGAAAACAGCTGTTGGCTGTGGCTGGACACAAAGTTCATGAGAGAGTGAACCAAAACAAGCTGAAAAATGCAAAAAAGCTCTTTAGAGCTGAGGGGAACTGCAGAGTTGGGTGATAACTCTCTGTCGGTTTTTCATTACAATTACCTTTCAACTTACACAATAAATGTACAAATATTTATTTGTGCAGACTCAAATACATAAAACTGCAACCTATAAACTTACGCTGAATGATATTAAACATGACAAAATTGTGTGTTGTGTGGACAGCGGGCACACCTGTATTATGATCAATTAAAAAAAATAATTTTTGTTTCTTATTGTCTGACACAGACACAGATACTGATAGGTCTGTCGATATGGTCTCAATTGAATAAATCTGAAGTCTTCAAACCCTGCCACTTGAGACTATAGCTGTGCAGCCCCATTTAATCCATATCATTTACCAGTAGTGTTCACTTACCTAGTGCGAGAGGGTGCTAGCAAGTAAAGTATTTCCTAGCTAACTTCCCATGGCATATGGGAACTTCTATCACTCAAGAAAGTGTACAGTATGTAAGATGTCAGCATGAGGCGCATGAGCAAACATTCTCCAGAAAAAACAAACATGGATAATTAAGATACTTCCATTCTTATCACAGAGCAGGGAGGCTGTCCAACGGGACAACTGATCTACAACTTGTATACATACTTGTGCATTTCTTCAAAGTAGTACTGTATGCATATTAATATGGGCAGTTTGAAGAGAACAACAAGGAAACCCTCTAGTGGCCCCATACACACCCCATGGTGCATTGTCCTCTGCATACACAAGAGCACTTGTGCCCTTCCTCCCTTATACTGTAACTCTCCTTCCCATCTCATCCTGAGCTGGATGTATAATACGTGCTTTATTCCCTGCCTAAAGGGCAAATGCTGCAGAGTGTGTGTCGAGTATGTGTTTGAGCAAGTTGCTTCATACAAAAACTGTGCGGCGATACAAGAGACAGCTGAGCCCAGTGCACTTCGCTTCAGTCCTTGTTGTCAACTGAAGGCTGGGGGGACTGTTACTGCTTATTATGAGGCAGCAATTCTGGCTCACTTTTGGGTTATTTCTATGCACATAAAATGTACTTAGCTCACAAACAAAGGCCACATCATATTTCTCTTACCATGGAGGGTTCAGTGAATTGCCTTCCTCAGGACTTCCACAAATTCTGAAATAATATACAGTCTCATTGGCCACTCCATTAAAGGACCAACCAGTGTGTCGGATTTAGTGGGATCTAGCAGTGAAGCTGCGTGTAGGAAAAACTATGGTGGCAATGAAACTCGCGAAAGGCCCTATCTAGAGCCAGTTTTTGGTTTGTCCGTTCTGGGCTACTGTAAAACATGGTGGTTCAACTCAGCGGACTCCGCAGAAGAGGACCTAGTCCCTCGGCTGTGGCTTAGGAGGTAGAGCGGGTCTTCACTAGTCAAAGTATTGGCGGTTCGATCTCTGGCTCCTCCTGCTGCATGTCCATGAACAAGATACTAAATCCCAAATAGCTCCCGATGCTGTACCATCAGTGTGTAAATGGATGAACATTTGACATTTAGTGTAAAGCGCTTTGAGTGGTCAGAAGACTAGAAAGACGCTATATAAGTGCAATCCATTTACCATTATAGCCCAATAGATGTTCCTAAACGTTATACACTGGACCTTTAAGTTCACCTACTTCTGTACACAAACAAAAAGCTCCTTCAAATAGTAACTTGAGTGGCTGCAACTAAGTATATGCAGACTAGGTCAACACGTTCAGTTAATGTTTGACACAACATTTCAATGGGCAAGATGACTGATCTAAATTACTTTGAATGTGGTTTGATTGCTGTTGCCAGAGGTGCTGGTTCTAGTATGTCAGAAACATTCAAACCCCAGGTAGTAGGGCAGCAAACAAATTGAAATATTATCGAAATCAATATGGCCAAGGGCAATATCCAAATCGCAGAAGCTGGAATTTTGATAAACATTGACAAACAGCATTATAATAAAGTACTGTTAAAAGGCAAGTATATTTCCGGCTTCAGCGTAAATCAGTCCCTCTTGACCTAGCAACAGTGTTCAGTGTTGCCTGTGCTGTGTCACAGTGCCAAAAGTCATGCCAATTGCCAATTGAGGTAGAAAGAAATATTGATATAGCCTTGGTAATGTGTTGTTACTTAATCTTTTCATTCAAATGTCTTTGTGGCTTCAAAATTGTTATTTGTCTTAGAATACTTTCAAACTATTATTTATTATTATCAAATGGCCACTTTCTACAAGGCCATACCTGGACAAAAACAAGACAGACAAACAGAAAGACAGACAAGTAGAAAGCTGGCCATCTTCCTCTCTTCCTCTCCTCCTCCTCCTTTCGCCTGTCCTCTTCTCTCTCTCTCACACCAATGATAAAACAATGATTAGGTAGTGAGGGAGAGAGGGAAGGATGGATGGATGGATGGGTGGATGAAAGGGCAATGAAAATGATTGGCATGCTTGCAAGGAAATAAAATAAAAATAAATCAATTGAAATGGTAATTTGCAGAGCGAGGAGCTTCTGTTTTAGGAATAACCTGCAGGAGACAAACAGGAAATAAAAAGAAAAAAGTTGGGTTTTAAATCTCTGCTGGTAACATACTGTATGTGTGTTTTGTTATCATACTTGTTTTTCCTCAGCATGCATATCCATGGTCGGAGAGGGCAGATGAGTGAGTGAGGCATGCAGCTTATCAAAGCACTAGATGTGTGTAGTTACAGCAAGGCCCTGTATAGCTAGTGGTTTGTAAAAGAAGTGATTCTATGTTCTTCCAGCTGCAGGAACCAGGTACTGAACCAGGTACTGCTCAGATCAAGAAAAAATAGAAAATGAAACAAAGTCTGCACAACAATCTGGGAGTTAAAACACTTTGGGTGTTTACCAAGCAGTTGGTTCTAGGCAAAAGACCCTAGATGCAATATGGGAAGTGTAGTATCCAATGTTGTCAGATCTGATCAAAACTAGGCACTAAAAGACAGTATATCTCAGCCTCTGAAGCTTTTTGTTCTTTAAATCTGTCTCTAGTGAGTCACCCAAATTTATGGTGGCCAATTTCTAAATGCCATTGCTGTTTTATTTTGTTATAAAAGGATAACACAACATTTACACCCTCACTGAATGCTAAATCAGTCTTTTAAAAAAACAAAAGCTATGGGGTACTAAAGAGGGGGACTGTAAGTTTAGGACTGCTTTGTATTTGTTTGTGTCAGACTATCAAGTATAAGACAAGAAACTACACGGGCAGAGCTCTGGGACAAAATCATTAAACTGTCTACACTAGGTTCTCTTTTGTGTTTCTTTTCAACTTCTTTAAGAATTCTTTTCTTTCTAAGTCTCATAATTTTCCAAATTGCTTTGCTGACCGCACCGCAGAACTGTGGTGTCATCGCGAAAGGAGTCGACATGGAATTGTTAGCAATAGGCGAAGTGTTAAAGCCAAAACCCACTGTCTTACACCAAGATTTAGAGCCAGAAACATTTTTCCCAATTTCCATGTGTGAAAAGAATGTGCTTCGGAAAGCTGTGACCTTAGACAACAAGACGGTCTCCTCTCTGATGGTGACCTTGGCTTGGCGTGCATGTAACTCAACCAAGGTGTCCACATTGGTTGAGTTACATGCAGCAAGGTGACTAAAAATATTACCGATCTTGAATGAGTTGTAGCAGAGCTGCAGGCGGCTGGAAGGCAGCAGTGCTGACTGGGAAAACACAACCCCCTCATTTAGTCTGATAGAACTGTAAAGTAGCTAACACACGCAGGAGCAATTGCGGCTGTGTGTGTGTCGGTACGTGTGCTTCATTAGCGTGCATCTTGGCGTTGTGTGTTTCTTGTGTGTGAGTGTAATGGGTACCGTGTGCTTGCTGAGGTCTTGTTTGCCCATCTTAAGTCAATTAAAAGGAAATAAGGCGGCTCTGACCGGCCCGTGAACCAGCTCCCTCAGCTGAGAGCATGTCTGCACAAACACACACACACACCAGCTAACACAGGGAGGCTGATAATGCTCCACAACTGGCAATCGACCCTGTGCCCTGCTGTGTGAGAAACAATGGCTCTGAGGCTCTGTGAGTGTGTGTGTGTGTTTTGTATGGCATGTCTGACAAGGCTTCAGAGGAAAACTGTTAAAGACAATATCAGACACACATGCACACATTCCCTTTGTTTCTGCAGAGGAGAGCCAAAGGACACGCTTGAGTCCTACAGACATGAACACCAACACAACACCAAGCACAGACACATACACACACACACACGTGCTGCACCTTGCTAATAAAAAGTCAGCCTAGGCGTGGACGGCACCGTCATAAAGCTAAAGCTGAAGCAAATCACCATGACTCCAAGCTTCCTCTGCCATGAAAAACATTATTATAACAGAATTTCCAATTCAAATGATTTGACTTATATTCTTCCAGCAAATCAGCTCTCTGGTAATTGACCCACTGCAACACAAATGAGTGCTACTAATTTGGATGTTTACAAAGCTTCTAAAGGTTTTCTTAGGTGTGTCTTGCTGTAAAGCTAAGAAAAAAGGTGACATAAAAATAATAAGTAGTTATTTTAGTCAGGAATGTTGCAATAATCCTGTTTTGGATCTGGTTCCAGGTTGATAAAAGACACAAATTGGCTAGGAAGTAACAAATTACTATTACTCTCTGTAATTTAACTTCTACTCAGAAGTTAAGACTTTTTAGTAGTTTATTTTATTTATTTACCAGGAACAAGGCACATTAATCAGCATTTGAGTTTACACTTCAATGTAAATGTGCTGTTGGGTCTCTGTAAATAATGTTATAAGGATTTCGGTCTAGACCTGCTCTATTTTGTTATGAATTGTCGCTATACAAATACAATTTTATTAAATTGCTGTGTAAGTTAGTTATTAAGCTTATTTCCATCTGTAGTCCCTGGGCAGGTTATAACAGATTAGTGCACAAAACAATACATTACAATATAACACATAAATACATTACAAAAGAGACAGAGATACATAAAAACAATAACATTATGTAAAGGTGGTGCCAGAGATGAGGTGGTCAGATTACTCATGACTGCAAGTTTGGTTTGCCTTAAGTTTATGTTTAAAAGTCAGGTAATTAGTGGACTCTCAGTAGTTCAGTAGGTAGACTACTATACAGCTACTTCTGTACTGTAAGTATTGTACTTCACTACAGTCGCATCTGTCACAGAGTAAAAACAAAAGTCACATAAAAAAGTCAGGATAACTTGTGTGAGAGTGGAAGAAAAGAAAGGTGTTAAGTCAGCGGCTGCAGCAGAGAAGAAGCTGCTGGTGTGTCTGCGGCTGCAGGAGAGCTAAAAAACAACTAATTTGCAAGAGTAAATATGTTTTGGAGCAAACGTAATGCAACCCGAATTAACATAACAGGGAAATGTTGATAATTAACATACCAAGCAAGGCGCAAAAATGTTAATAATGCTAATAATTAATAACGCATCAGTAAAATGTTCACTGAGAACATATTTTATTTGTTTTCTGCCAAAATAGGCAATCTTGCAATGCTATCCACTCATAGTGATTACAGAATTATTCAAATGTCAGAAGTGAGTTGAGAGAAAAGATTTTTATTCACATTTAACCAAAAGGGTTAAATCAGGATCTTTCCTAACCTTAACCAAAGTGCTGTTGTTACAAAAGCCTCGCCCCAAGCCCTGGACTGGGGTCTGACAGTGCTGCACTGCGTATGCCCTCTACAAACTGCAACCACCTCCTTGCAACTCTGTGTTACATAAATGTAGTGTGTCAAAAAACATAGACTCTAAACATAATCAAGGCAGGTATTACATTGTCACCACAATGTAATCATGAAAACAATTTAGTAACCTACAAACATAACTTCGAGGGGACAGGGATGACAGGGTGACTGTGTACGTTCATTAGCCTAGAAATTAATGACAATGTCATCATGGGTTAAGGATAGCACTGATTTAATGCACCACTCGGTGAGCACGCTGGGTGACCTAAATCAAACACATCCATGAAGTTGCATGACCAACAGGTGTACACGGAGTCTGGCAAAATGCTAAAAATGCTCAGGGTGGATCCTCCAGGTGAGTTCTGTGTTCACTGAGGAACTAATACCTTCAGAAAGGAGTGTGAGGACTTTATGCTGTTATAACAATCCCTGATGTCACTGCAGAGACTCATTCAGCTCAAATCGAAAAATATCTTGTCATTAGGTACCAAATTTCGATACCAACAGAGTAAAACTATCAGTGTCAGTGTGCCCATGCAGCACGCAACAGGCTGTCTAATGGTACACGTTGTAGAGGCGTGCAGAAAAAACACTGTTTAGCCACAGAGATGGGCTTGCTTTTTTTTACCATGAGCTGCTTATATACACAGGCAACTTTTTACTGCTTGTTAGCTACCCAGTGCAGCTAAGCTTATTAGTGAGTCCGTTCATTTCATTGTCCGATGGGATGGAAACTGTGGCACATGCTTCCCCCGCCAAACCTGGGGCAGAGAGCTTTTTAGATGGCGTGATGTTGTTTAGATTGCTGCCATACTATTTGTTATTAATGTTTCTTTTGACAGTTATTTATCGTTTTTATAGAGTCCAATAAGTACAGTTTCCCCAGCTGCTCCCAGGTCTTTGAACAGCTTCCACTTTTGAAGTGAGTAATTGTTCCCGAATTTATTAAAATGTATTTATTTATTTATTTATTTATATAATTCAGCATTCAGGAACCGACATCGAAGTCAAGGTATCGGTACCGGCATTGAAGACTTTGAATAGTACCCAAGCATAATCTTGACACTTTGTATCTCTTACCACAACCAAAGTATTTTTAGAATTCTTCACTTTTCAACTAGTTTCTTTTTTCTTTTCTTGGTGGAAGTGGCCACCTAGCATAAAATAATTGTTATATATATATTTATTATATATATTTTGTACAAAATCTTAAGGATTTAAAAAAGTGATTGAGGATTTGTCCAGTGTTTTGTTCAGGCAGTGAAAAGAAAACCCTTGTCCTAGTCTGTCTGAGAGTTTATGAACCATGGGCCACCTGCTGTCACCAATCTGTAGAAAACTTGTTGCTAGACACACCGTGACAGAGGATATCTGTAATTCAGACCAGGACATCTTTGTCAGGCCTTTGTCCAATTTGAACCTTCCTGAAATCCTAATTAAAGGGAAGGTAAAAGTCAACAAGTTCAGTGATCACGTTCTCTGTGCTCCCACTGTGAACAGCATGATAAGTACTAGGTACTAATGCATCAGCTCTATCCCACGACAATCCCAGAGCTGTTCTTGTAGAGGTGAGGGACCACTTAATCCTCTATCCCCAAACCCGGCTCGTAATAAACAAGCTACATTTAATCCACAACACAGAAGAGCAAGGGTTAAGTCTTTATCGTTTGCCATGCCAGTGTTCTCCCTTTTACTCGCTCTCACATTCTATCCCTTTGTAAGCGTCATTATAATACTTCTATTGTAAAATCACTGGATTAAAATCTGGACCAGCAATGTGCATTAGGTTAGAGGAAATGGAGCACTACTGCTGCTGAGGCTGAATATACTGAACTAGTAACTTATTAAACAGATGAAAAATAAAATAATAAGGGCTGAAAAACTGCTGAGATATCTGTCAGTGAGTCAGATGTAAAAAAGTCCCCAGTACAAATATTCCAACATGATGTGTCTTTGTGTCATCAGCTTGAATGATGAATAATTTTTTTCACTTTTCCAAATAAACAATTGCATATTGCAAAAAGTGTCCCTGTCAGTGGGCTGAAAGGGGTGTTCCATACCATCTTTAAATGCCAAACTGGCCTTAATTTGGGTTATAAATTCTGATAATTTCCTTGATCTTGTCCTGTTCAGCAGTAGCAAGGATGAACAATCACTGCTTCAAATGGGAAAATTAAGGATTATTACAAGTTAACAATTTATGACCCTTGTGGGTTGTGGTATTTATCCTCTTTTCCTTTGTGACACTTGACAGCACATTTAGCATACTTATGGACTTGCAAAAACAGATTTCAGGGAGACTACAAGTCTAGTATTGGTGTTATAATTTACAGATTTTATTCTCCATTTTTAATAAATAGTTTTGGGGCTTTGTATGCTTTTATTTTGATAGGACCGGTGAAGATAAACAGGAAAGGGGGGAAAGGCCCACACGTTGGAATTGAACACGGCCACTGCGGTAATGACTCTGTTTTTATGACTGACAGTTGATGGAAATAGAAAAATATATAAATATTCTCTTGTCATGAAAATGTTGCAGGATCTGGTGAAAATTAATGATTACTAGGCATTACAACTGCAACTGGGAACATCAAAAACATTGCATTCTTATACATTTCTACAGAGAATACACAGAGGTATAGGTTTACTTTATGAAATAAATAAATGAATAAAATCACTGATATTATTGTTGTTATTATTATTAGTTATTATTAAGTATTAT
>NW_023340257.1:1999012-2002509 GCF_004916995.1 Morone saxatilis | reverse complement strand
GTACGGACCAGACCCCTTCAAGCTCCTCGGCTGGGTGGTCACTCCATGCCTTGACAGTTGGGGGGGAAAGGAGAGAGAGAGAGAACAGAGAGAGACAGACAGATGTAAAGACGATGACAGCAGCAACGATAGGGGACAGCGAGCAGCGACAACAGTAACAACAGTAACTGTAGCAATAATAAATTCTTAATAATCAATCTGGTTTCTGCCCGTTAAAAGGCAGTTTTTCCTTGCCCCCGTCGCCAAGTGCTTGCTCATGGTGGTACTGTTGGGTCTCTGTAAATGTTATAAGGAGTTCGGTCTAGACCTGCTCTATTTGAAAAGTGTCATAACTTCTGTAATTGGCGCTATACAAATAAAATTGAATTTAATTGAATTGAAAGGACAGAGGAAGTACTGCCAACAACAGTTGGCATTAGGTCTGCAACTATTTTTGTGATTACTGTTTTCCAAGGCGACATCCTCAAATGTATAAATGTATATAATGTATATAAAAAGATATCCAGTTTACTGTCTTAGAGGACTGAAGATGGCAGATAATATTCACATTTTAGTAGGTGAAATCAGAGAATGTGGACTATTTTTCAAAACAATGAATCAATTATCAAAATAGTTGGCAAATGATTTAATTAATTGATCAACTAATAGTTGCAGCTGTAGTTGCCATTAGTAATGGTTTGTGCCCTCGTGGTCATATAGTAGATACCTGTGTAAAAGAGATGATCACTCATTACTGACAAAGTGCCCAGGTTGGTCTGTACTGGGTCATCATAGTGACTGACAATTGCCCATAGGTTTTTTTTACAGTGTTTCTGGCACTGTTGGCAGCAGGCAGCCATTATAGTATACCATTCAACCTTCTGGGCATGTTGAATTGGCAGTGAGAGTTCTCTAACTTGGTGTTCATCCTACTGGATCATAGATTTCCCAGATTTTACCAAGGTTTTTCCTAGTTTTACACCTTGGCAGAAACAACAGGCCTTTGGCTACACTATGATCAGTTCAAAATATATGGTACGTGTTTGATCTCTACATATGATGTCAGTCTTTGGAATTGGAAGAGAGAGAGAACAAGAGGAATGCAGCTATCAGACTGAAATGCATCATACACCCAATCCATTAGATAAAGTCTCAGCATCCATACACTGTGGGAAAACACACACCATAGAGTCATTCAATCAGTCTATATGAATAAATAATGAGGGGAAAGCAAGGAACTGTGTTGGTGTATTTCATAGCATGGATCCCCACACTGACGCACATTAGAGCACAGATCCTGAATTCTATCCCAGGGACGCAAAAAAGAAAGACATATGTGTTAATTTAGTGCTGCACTATGTATACTGCCTATGGAGAGTTATAAGTGGTGAGAGATGATGTTCACTGATCTCACAAGCACTACATTTGAAGCATACTGACCGCTTAAAGATTACATGGTATATGTCCTAGACCACCAAGCCTCAGGGACACCTAGATTTCCCATTAAAAGTCCAGTAGTAACATTTAGGAGGAGAAAATATATTTTGTAGATTTCTGTTTGAAAAATATTTTTTAGACATAATTTGTGTTTAAAAAAAATGGTGAGAAATTCTTTAATTGTATCAACTCATGTATTGCCCAAAAGTTTCTCCTACATGTTTGAATAGAAAGGTGAGGCAAGGGTGTTGTAATCAGCAGGTGTAAGTACAACAACCATTCTTAGAAATTATTTTAAATGTGTCCATATTTTACTATAAACCTGCTTGAATCCCAACAAGGAACCTTGAGGGCACCTGACGCCTTATTAAGAGTCTATTCAAATAAAAGGTTTTATGTTAATAGTTTCAAGGAGAACAAGCAGAGTAGTTTTTGCGTCTGTCCAAGCTGACACTGTGCAGCCTACCTGATGGGAGGAGTTGCCATTGGCAGCAAAAATGTGGGCAGACCAAGAAGACTCCCATTTACACACTCAACAGACAACTCCTCCCACACTCCATACAGAGATTTGACCATTGTGTTATGGGCACTAATGCTTGTAGTTGGTAGGGGTGAGAGGGGGAGGAGGAGGCAGAGAAAGAGAGAAATGGATGCTCAGAACTCCACTTGATGAGTTGCATATGCAATGTTGGCACATCAGTATCCGTACAGCCATGTGCACAAGCTCCTGTCCGTTCAGTTTGCTATCCTGCATTCCTACATGCCACGGCACCCCAGGACATGGCCATATGCCATCGGCTTGGCCCGTTGATCAACACTGCTCCAGCCTCGCATGACAGCTCACAATGCACACATACACACACAGTAGTTCCGACAGATGGGTGAAAAGGTGGGCCACGTCATGTGTGAAGTGAACAGAGGGCAGGGGGGTGTTAGCAATTATGGTGAAACAGACTGCAAAGAGAGACAGACACGTGTGTGTGTGTCCGTCCAACAAAAAAGGTGCACATGGGCATGTACTGAAATACAGGCAGAGCATCAACCAAAACAAGCCTGCAGTCTAGATAGGAGAGACATTATACAACAGAGTACCTGTAAGTGTGGATCTCTGCCTTATGGCCTCCATCTATCCTAAGAAACATAAGGAGCATGTGTAAGATCCAAATGCTTCACTTGACAAATGTTGTTAGTACCTAATGCCTTCTACTGTATTTTAGTGGAAAAAAGACTAAATACACTTGCATATGTGTTGGAGCTGATTAATCTCTCTCAACCCAACCTTTACTTTCTAATCAAGATCAAGTGTCAATCACTAGACACTTTCTCCAGTTATTGAACAAGCACTTAGAAGCTATATATTGGTTTAACAGGAACATGCACAGGATGTGCTGCTCGTAAAGTTACAACACAAAGACAAAATCTGCCAGCCAAACAAGCTCTAGGACGCAAACAATATATATATATATTTTGTAAGGTTTGTTTTGGTTGATAACTGTGTTTAGCATATTCTGAAGCAAGCACAGCATCATATATTGTTTGTGGCAAAGACAAAAGGAGTTGCTCTTAAACCAACATGTGTCTTCAAGTCAGCTACAACTGCCAGTGGTTTCAGTCAATATGCAATAACTTTTTTCAAATATCTTATTCTTAGCTATGACTTTATTCAGGGTCCGGCAGCAGGTTATTGTTGGACAGCCCTGTGAAATGGTATTTGCAACAGAGGATGACAAAACAATAAAAATAATTATTCTGCATTAAATATGCAATTTGGATGGCACTAACTGGACTTGTGTGTATCGTGTTTCCCAGCATCTGATAGAGTTAATGGCCCAAAAATGCTTTGTGTTTTTGGTACTGACTTAAATGGATCAAAAATGACTGAAAACAATCTTTAATTTTGTTATTGGTATTGGAAATCTGGCATCATTCTGGCAATAATTTTGAATAATTTAAAATCCAACATATGTATATCATTTAAAAAAAACTGAGGGAGAGATAATCAGATCAAAACCTGACAAAACATTTCTAGTCTTTCGACCACTCAAAGCACATTTACATTATGTGCCACATTCACCCTTTCA
>NW_023340257.1:1997771-1998889 GCF_004916995.1 Morone saxatilis | reverse complement strand
GTGGACGACCTGCTCTGCCTCTGATCCACAGCCACCCCGCATAGGTATTAACTGTCCTACACACAGCGACAGCTGTCTGATTACATGTCAGTTTAAAATTGAGTCCTCAAAATGTATTCTCTCTCTTTCGCAAAGATTATATAAATGTCAATGAACAAATGCATGTGTTCATATTGCATTTAAATATTTACACATTGTGAAGCGCACAAAAGGAACCCCCCCATATTACTCATTAATGAACTTACAGAGGTAAATTATTCATTTCAATCTGTTTTAAAAAGCTTTGTCTTTTAAACTATAGTGAATATTTTACTAAAATAACCCCTGGATCCATCCATGGAAACAAGGTGTTTGTACACAGCTTAAAGGAGCTAAATAAAGCTCTTTGAAGCAAATTAGAAAAAAAGATGAATTTGCTTGTTTTTGTTCATTTTGTAAGCAAGTATTTTAATTTTCAACTTATAGCTTCCCAGTAGGCGGGCAACATTCATGAAATTCCAGAAATTCCAACCAATGAAACCATCAGATATTCTACAACAGATATGGAATAAAAAAAGTGGATCGTTAGAGGAGATATCAACCAACACATACTTGTGGAATGAATCAACTGACCTAAAATGAAAGTCAACAGAAGAAGCACTTGCTGAATGTGTGTAGAAATGGAGGCAGAGTGTGGGAGAGGGTTGAGAGTGAAAGTGGTGTTGAGAGTGATGAGAATAATCCTCTGCCCATGTAACAGAGATAAAGACACAGAGGTTTTAGCTCCACACAGGAGATTGACCTCATTACTGGCAACAAGCTCACAAACACAGACATGCACGCACGCACGCAGCGCAAATGTAGATAAGTGGCAAAATATTAATGTGCTTCACCAGTATTCTTACTGTCAATGACTCACTCTATAAAAGGAGTGTTTCTCTCTGTGTGTGTGTGTGTGTGTGTAATGAACCGAGAACACTAACCTTGATCAGGAGCGGAGAAAAGGAGCGCTGCCCCTCCGCTCTCACATTCATCAAGAAGTGTGTGTTTGATCTCTCAGCCACATCACACATGTGCCCTCCAATCAACCGCTGTTGCCTCTAAGGCCCCCTTTGGCCAGCTTACACACACACACACAC
>NW_023340257.1:1991072-1997701 GCF_004916995.1 Morone saxatilis | reverse complement strand
CACACACACACACACAAAGGGAACGTCCCACACAGAACCCATTAGGACTTTTGATTAAATTTGAGTATAGCTCATGTATAAAGGCCACAGCCAGTGCAGTTTCATTTGAGTGTGTGTGGTTGTATGTGTACATGCATGCACGGGAAGAAGAAAAGAAAGCAAAAATGAGTGACTGTAAAGCCTTCTAACCTTTGTAATATAGATCCTAACTGCTGCCAAGGGAGGTTAAAACCAAAAAGCGCTCCGTAGCACTTCATAACTCTGACTTAAATGAAACAACTACAACTCTATAGCCATTAGCCATATGACACACCCACCCACACACACACACACACACACATACACACACCCACACACAGTGTCTTTAGAAGTTGGCAAGGCAACCAAGGTCATTAGGTTTATTTCCATTGGCAGAGAAGTGATTTTGGCAGCCACAGTCTGCCCGGCGACACTCAGGTTTATCAGAATACACAAATATGATTGGAGGAGAGGGTTAGGTTAATGAATCACATTACAGTATCAGCGACTTAAAAACGGTGTGTAATCTTCGAGAAACAGCGACCACTGTGGAAAGACAAAAGTGTAAAGTAATACAAAAAATTGGAGGGAAAGGGGCAAAATTGCAGGCCGTTTTTATGTTTCATAGGAGAAGCACAGGTTCAGCTAATACCTTTAGTTGAACAGTCAGTTCCATTTAGCTATAGCAGTGAGCCAGCTTGCAGGGCCCTGTAACTGGTACACCAAGATGGATTGCAGCTCTTATAAATAAAACGAGTTGTCCCACTATTACATGTTACAATAATGTGAAAAGAACTCATTGCTAACCTTAACTGTTCCACTAATAATCAAAAGGGTCTACAGGATATCTTTCCCTCTAGTGCTACATGCTAACACTTTAGTATACAATATGTTGAGCACAGTAGATTGTATGATGTATATGTATTGAGTATTGTAATCACTGGGATTATAAAGAATGAGATGACTGACCTCTTAATACAGGCTGGACTTAATAACAGCATGTATATGTACAATGCAGTCTACTAAAGAAGCACCACAAACTGAACTCCATTTACATATAAACAGAAATCTCTGACAGACTTTTTCGACAGAAGGGGAAATCAAAAGGTGCACGTACCAGTGAAAACAAAACAAAACACCTTGTCCATTGCATTATCAATGAGCTGTAGAATTTTATTTTACCTCCAACCTGCCACCAAATAACTAATCCATGGCACGCTGTTTGATTTTATAAGGACACAGTAGAGTGATGTGAGGGGGTCAGATATCCACATATAAAAAGGCTCACGTCCCTGCCTTTATGAGATGAGCCCTTCCTCTGAACTCTTGCTGCTGGAGCATGTAACAGCGAGAGAAATGACCTGCTTCCTGTCCAATTCATGTGGTTCAGAAATGTCCAGCAAATATAAATGAGCTAATTGGGGCTTTTTGATGCCGAGCCTTTTTGCAGCGTGTGTGTTGTGCTTGTATGTTATTCTTCTGAGCTCATAAAGAATTTCTTGTAGTCGTTAGTTGGGGTTAGATAAAGGCGAGCAAATCCAAAAAGAGTGGAAAGGCAGGGTATTAATTATACTAAATGGAGAAAGATGGTGCTGAGTTCCCACTAGTGAACAGGAATAATACACATGTGCACCAGACACGAAATGCTCAATCACACAAAACAGAACATTTTTGCATATTAATTTACTATTCAAAGTTTCTGATCATACACCAACCCTGAGTGTATTCCTGTCGTTATATCAGCCTGTGTCTGCACCACACACACACTCTGGAACAATGATGCTGCAGTGTCAGACAAATTTCCTATTGGAGATTGGACTAGTGTTTCCAGCTTAGCACCCCCACAGCAGATGTCCAATCATCCTAATATAACAGCAGGAACAGAACAACACATTGGCTAAGGCCTCAGATTAAAACTATCTGCATCCCAGAGGATAAAGCACAGTGGCAACAAACTAATACGAGCAAGATGAGGTGAGATTTAGTGGTGTAGCACTGCAAAACAAGTTGTACAGCTGGCACCTCCAGAAGTGGAAAAGCATGTGATAATATCAGTATAAGCACACCATTTCATTTTCTTGGTTTCTTGTTGATTCACTCACATCCTGCATAACCATTTATGACAAAGTGAGTCCCAAAGTAAGATTCTACCAGAACTAACATATAATACAAGGACAGAGGAAGAATTAAATGAAAACTCTTAGGAAACCTGATTTTTAGATATTGAACCACTCAAGTAACATTGTAGGGTAGATATAAAATGTGGAGACAATGTCATTATCAAATGCATATATGTATATGTAACTAAATACTAGTGCAGGGGTCTCAAACTAAAATTGTCTTGGGGCCAGTGTTAGTATTGTAATCTCATAGGAGGGCCACTTCAACGTTCAGGTACTACAAGAAAGTGCAATATTGTAAAAATATTACTATTATTACCAAAAAATGCAAATGTTCACAGCCAAACAACAAACAAAGGCCCTAAAACCTGCCATTTTCTTATCAACATTGCCTTTTGCCATTACTTTTTAAAAAATAAAATAGGGTTTTTATTTAATCGTATATAAATAGGTACTTTTGAATCGATATGAAAAAACTAGAAAAATATAAATAATGATAATATTGCAGGCTGGATTATATTATATTTTTTATATCATGACATGGCTCAGACTGAGGAGGATGGAGGGCCAGAAATGGTCCCCGGGCCAGCAGTTTGAGAGGGTTATACTACACAAATCTGTCAAGAACCCTTCATGGAGTTTTGGTTGGTTGGTTTGGTACACCATAGAAATAAAATTAGTACAGTCTATGTCCTGGTGTGTGTGGAAGTCCCTCAGGTGTTTTGTTAGCTAAACCATGCTAGTCCGGTTAGCCCAGCTCATAAATTGAGCATCATGGTAAATGAAAGGGAGAGGCCAGAGCTTGAAGATGCCACTTTAATAGTAATTCAGACAGAAAACTGTGTCAATGTGAGTGTCTGGAAATCAGCCACTACCCTTGGAATTCTTGAGACTGTCAATATGTATGTGGCCATAATCTGCTTTAGTAAACATAAATTCAAGCATATGCTCAAAGTGAGTCCACTTTAATGTTTCTTTACATATAGCATGGTTTTGTAATCACCAGTGAGGAAATAAATCGCATTACGTACTGACCATATGCAAGTGTTTAAGTGCCCTATTTTTATAGCAATAATTATCACACACAAGCCAAAATTATTCAGAATAAATTAAAAGAAGTTGTGATCCTTCCCCATTATACGGAACATGTGCAAAACTGCAAGCCCCAAACCACTGTACACTGTTTGTTTTGAACCTTGACATTTGCATACCATTACACTACTAACACACTAATGGTTTTGGATGGTTAAAGAGCCATGATATTGAATAGAACTTGGACACGTGAGGGAAGCTATTCTCTTTGAGTGGTTCCCAACTTTTTTGTAAGACGTATGCCCACAGCCCAGTGTGATGAACTGAAGTACCCCTACGCCGACGCCACCATTCTTGTTCCATATGTGTTCATTTGAATTAATTTCAAACTGGTTGTTATCTATTAATTATATAAAAGTGGATACAATAGAGGAGGTTTTTCTGTGTTGATTTTCATACAATGTTTAGTTTGGTTCAAGATTGCATTCCTACTACAAACACATGCAGTGTGTTCTGGACGTTCCAACCATGAATCCATTACTTTTAGTGACCTATTTCAAGTGTATCCATTACTTTTGGCTAACTTTTTCATCTTCTCTGCTCTGTTGCTAACTAGTTTTCACACTAGTTTTCAGTAGTTGTTATAGAGCACAGTGGCTCAGTGCTTAACACTGTTTGGATGGGTCTCCTCTGGGTGCTTCGGATTCCCCACAATCAAGACATGTATGTTTCTTTCTCCAGTCAGTGCTCATTACCAAGATACTGGCTTGGATCTGGAGCTGATCCCCGGGCACTGTACAGTGGCTGCCAATACTAGTAATTTGGATGGGTTAAATGCAGAGGACAGATTTTGCTATATGTTGAACTGTTTATGATTATATGTGACAATAAAGTTCTATTGTATTCTATATTATAATCCAACATGTGGGCTTATTTTTTCTAATTATTCTTTTTCTTTAACTTTTAACGTTTAACTTTTTGAGGATTTCCTCAAACACTGGCCAGTACCAAGCAGTTTAAATTTACCCTAACCTAAGCAGTATGTCTTTGTGAATTTGATCCTTATCTTGAGGGTTTTGTGTTCACAGATGGAGTGCTACCCTTGTTGCCCTTTGGTAATTGTTTGACAGTGATTGGTTTTCAGCGGACAGTTAAAGGAAGGAGACCTAGGTTTCATTTTAGATTGTTGCACAAACACATAATTTGAGGGAAGGGTTTTAATCAAAACTAAAAGTACTGTAAATCCACTTTCAGCTCTAGTGGATGTGCACTAGGCTAACATCAGCTAACTTTGATCTGTCATGTTAGCTTACAGGGTCACTATTAAATTGGCAGTTGTAACCAATTCGAAGCAAAATGACTCGCTAAAGAGAAACATTATCTTTTTTCTTCTCCTCCTCTTGTTCGGTCTCTGACCTTCTGCAAGGAAGGATCATCCCACCGTCTGGCACAGTTTGCCACAGAAGCAGGATTTATGGAGGGGAAATTGCAACTGGCAAATGGGTAGGGTAGGAAAAAAAAAGCCCCCCCCTCAGGGCAGAAGAGATGGGATGGAGAGAGGGAGGGACAATGGCAAATATTTGACAGGGACACAGGAGGACTAATAGTTGGATTTGACCTCCTGGTGAACCTTCATTGTCTTTGGAAGGCAGCAGAGTCTGTGATGAGAAAGCCTCTTACCCCCAACAAATAGGTAATGAGTGGTAATGAGAGACAATGAGTAAGAGAGGGAGAGAAAGGGGAGGGGAGGAAGATGCAGATAATGTAAGCCAGACACAGACAGAGAAATTACAGAGAAACAGAGAGGGGAAGAGGGAGCGAGAGCAGCTGCAGCAGGGCTGAAAGAGAAGCTGAGAAGGTGCCGGGCTGCGGAGGGAGCATCCAGGGAGTTGGGTGACGAGAAACACTGTCCGTTTGTGGCCACTGATAATACTTTCCATTCTAGCTGGCTCTATGTGGGGGTCTGCTGTGTGCGTATGTTTGTGTGTGTTTGTGTGTTGTGTGTGTGCTTGCAGGCCCTGTGCGAGCTGCTGATTCCCCTGATTGCAGGCTGGCGCCCTGCTGGCGAGCCCCCGCACACTGAAATTAAATCCACTCTGCTCCGTTATAAATTATAATGCTTTACAAACAGCACCCCCACCGGGGAACCCAGGAGGGGGAAAGGGAGGAAGAGAGAGATGGGGGAGAGAGGAAAGGGATGGTGTTAGAGAGGGAGAAGGGGTAGAGGAGGATTGGAGGTGTATGAATAAAAAATGTGCAACCATAAGGACACAGAAGAAGATTACCTTTTGGGAGTTTTTTTAATGCTAACTAAATTGAAAATTTAAGACCCAACTTAAATAAAACACAGCTGGTAAAACCAGCCTTTTAAGCAATTGAACACAGCTAAACAATAAAGCAGTGGTGTACAAGAAAAGATAAAAAATAATTAAATCAGGAAGGTCAGGAAAGAGACAGAATTGCACTTAAACCCAAGTCAATGAAGCAGCCTATAATTCAGATTACAGACATTTGAAAGAATTTCCCATCAATGAAGAAGGGACATGTTGTGAAAGTGACCTAAAAGAAAAGACAGACAGACAGATACAGCAGGGATGTGTGTGGAGGAGATAAAAAAGGAGAAAGGCTCTGATACTGTTGGGGGTGTGTGTGTGTGTGTGTGGGGGGGGCTAAATGGACCTCGTGGTGCCAGAGAGGCAGCGTGTCGTGCTGATATCCAGCTAGACTGGCACCATATGACCGGGTCGGCGCTGTGGTAGGCAACAGAGAGCTAATATGTCTAACATGCAGCTTGTGTGGAGGATGATGACCTGTTAGCATGGTGCCAGGCTCCTCCAAGTCAAGCCGGGAAGAGATGGAAAGACAGCAAGGTCCGAGTGTGAGTGAGTGCTGATATTTATGTTTTGTCAGGGTTTGTGGTACATGTTTGTGGTACATGTTTTGACTGAAGTTAATAGTTATTAGTTAATAGTTAATCACCAGAACATAAACTAAAAAGAGTTGATAATCCATAATCAATCTTTTCATGCATACAAACACCCAAGTTTAAACATTCACTGGTTCCAATGGTGTGAGGATTAAAGTCATTGCCATAATTATTTTAAGGCTAAAAGGATTACAACTTGTCCCAAATGTGAGAAATACTGCTTTTTTTTAGTTTTTTATTCAATTATAAATGGAATATTCAGGATCTTTTGATTGTTGGTCGGACAAAAAAAAATAAAGAAATTTGAAGATGTAACCTAGGGTTATGGGACATTTTGATGGCCATTTCTTCACAGTGGTTTGACATTCTAACGACAAAATGATTAATCCATTACTGAAAAACAAAAAACTAAATATTAACTGAAAATGAAAATGATCATTAGTTTAAAATTGTACAGTTTTCAAAATTAAAAGAATTCAACCAAAAGTAAAGGTTTCACTGTTACATGTGATGTAAAACTGTATTAAAACACA
>NW_023340257.1:1990351-1991035 GCF_004916995.1 Morone saxatilis | reverse complement strand
ACAGTTTGCATACATAATCTAAAAACCCAAAATGAAATACTGCTCTTGCAAAATTATAGTGCAACATTTTTCTTGACTGTCAGATAGGTGTTAGTTTAGCTGTATAGTCTGTGTTGCTGTATTAAATTGAATTATATTGTACAGTGTTTATATGCATTATCTCCTCCAGGAACTACAGTACATTGACCCTTTTCCCATTAGGGTAGGAAAGGGATGGATTTATATCAGTGCATTGGCATACATCGGATGGCTTGAATTCAATTGTACAGGTGTTCATGATATTGTATCCACATCCTGTATCTAATCAAACTAACTGCATAATATCCATCATATTAAAAGGTTATGGCATTGAGACATCTGACTAAGGGCCAATATCGGCCCTATATCTTGGCCTAGCTGTAGCTGTAACTGGCAGACTGTTTTAGGAACAACAGGCCTATTCTCTATCCCAGCAGGGGGTTGAGTCATGTGTGGCCATCTACATTGTCTGCCAATCAAACCTGAGACTCAGACGCCTTAAACAAAACTCAGCCTCACTTCCGTTAACGCCTAAATACAAAGCCTGGACCAGTGATACAGGACACAGCTGTTAGTACCACCTAAAAGGGCTGTCAGCCTCTGTTTGGGCAGCAGAAACATGGCCACACACATGAAGCATGAAGCAGCTTCAGCAACAGACTCATT
>NW_023340257.1:1969720-1990251 GCF_004916995.1 Morone saxatilis | reverse complement strand
ATCCATCGCCGCAGGTGTGTGTGTGTGTGTGTGTGTGTGTGTGTGTGTGTGTGTTTAAGTTGGGCTTTGGGCTTGGTCCTGTTTGTGGTTTATTTGTTATCAGAATATGTCAATAAAAATAATATTAAAAAATCTATAAAACACACAGGGAACTACTTAACCATTTATTTCACAAATACACACATAGTCAATAAGAATGAACTTAGCACCTTAGGGGCATGCAAGAGGGCACTTTTGCAGAGTATTTAAAACAATTTTTTCCACGAGTGTGTATCACAGCTAATGGTCACTGGCATTATCTTCCAGTCATTTTGTGGTAGAACAGCCATTTGTATTAGGATGAGCTTGATGTTCAACCTGAAGTGATGCTTGCTGTAATTTGTCTCTTTGTTTATTAGAACCTTATATGCTACAGCAGGGCTTACAGCTGGGGCTTCAAAGTCAACACAAAGCGCTTTAGCTCATTTTACTGGCGCCTCTGTCGCCATATCTAAATCTTGGCTCAGGTCAGACAGGAGTCTTTCCTCTGGGGGAAGAGAGGCAGTGGTTTAAATCAATAAATCTAAAGGATTAGGGTTGTGAATGTGGTTTTAACAGTAAGGACTTCAGCCACAAAAAATTATTAGCAGTGTTGTGTCCCCATACCAATCTTGTTTTAAAGTGAAGGATTGATGGTCTTCTACTGGAGATGAGATACTGTAATATAGAGTCAAACCATAGCCACATGTGTGATTTTAGCAGTGTGTGGTTTTAATTATATCTTATTACAGGATGCAGTCAGGAGCACATCATAATCATCAGAAATCTTAAGCCTTGATGATATTATAAAGCTCTGAACACTCATGAGACCAGGAACAAGACCGAAGACATACTGACGAAAAGTTCAGTCTGCAATTTTAAAATATATATATCAGTGTTTATTGTCATTTCACAGTATATACAGCATTTACATACATGAAACAAAATTTGTCCTCTGCATTTGACCTATCCTATATACATTAGGAGCAGTGGGCAGCCGTAGCAGTGGGCAGCCCGGGGAGCAGTTAGGGGTTAGGTGCTTTGCTCAAGGGCACATAAGCAGTGCACAAGAGGTGGAACCTGCACCTCTCCAGCTGCCAGTCCACACTCCATACTGTGGTCCATGCTGGACTTGAACCGGCGATCCTACGGTACCCAAGCCAAGTCCCTACCATTTGGAGAGCTGTCATGTCTTTTTATATGTAGATGGTTAAACACATTAAAAATTAATTAAAATGTGTAGCTTTTTATAGCTAAAACAAGATATTTAAGATAAGAAATGTGTTGAGACATTGTACTTCTTGTACAGTCTATCCAGACAAGAATAAATCATCAAAGCACATTCAGCTTAGTTGTTGTGACATATAAGAAGCACGGTCTGACCTTCGTCATTAGAAGAGAAGCTTTTGGAAGGCATGTAACAGTTTGTTGAACCGCATGTTTAAAACCCTAAGAATGTAAGGCGAAAGTTTTTCTTGTCTGGTATGATGAGATAAAAATTTTTATATTTTGCCTAAATCTCAAGCTCTGCTGTACTGCATTTCTGACGAAAACCAGATCCATCACCTACCACTCCTTTATAGGGTGAATGAATGGTATATCCTGTTATGACTCTGGTGGTCAAACTGATCAACTCGATTCGAGCAAAAGCGCTTCAGCACCTCTTATTCAAGGCGTTATTAGATGAGCTCGATGCCGCGTACGGAGACCTACTCCTCCACGGTGATGTCCGGTGGTTGAGGCGCGGCAAAGTGCTGCAGCGATTAGTTGATTTGCTGCCCGAGATAAAGACTTTTCTGGAGACAAGGAACGAGGAGCATGAGGAGCTGTCAAATGATCAGTGGCTGCTGGACCTGGGGTTTCTGACAGACCTGATGGCAAAATTGAACGCACTAAACGAGCTCGAGGGAAAAGACCAACACCTGCCCCACATGATAAGCGCAGTGAATGCGTTCAAGGCCAAGCTCGGTGTTTGGAACACAAAGCTGAAAAACGGGAGGCTGACACACTTTCCCAACCTGGAGAATGTGTCACAGGCCATCGGTGAAAAGGACGCTTTTCACCCTGAGCAGTACTGTGTTCACCTGGACAAAGTGGTAGCAGAGTTCAGTCGGCGTTTTGGTGAATTAGATGTCATGGAAGATGTTGCTGCATTCGTCTTAAACCCATTCCTGACCATTGATGTGGAACAGGTAGCAGCCAAATTTCAGCAGGTATTTGCTCTGCCTAGTGGGGTTGACATGGAGATGGTTGATTTGCAAATATGCTGATATTAATGTGATTTGAATGAAGCTTTGGATAAGCATAACACTTGATATGATCTAGGTCACATTCTTTTACTTTTTGTGTTGAAATGAAATTGAATAATGAAACTTAGAATTGAAGTTGGTGTGTTGTAGAATTCTCAAAGCAAGACAGCTATGGCCAGTTTGATATGCTAGTTACACTGTTTTCTTTGTTGCATTAATTTGAACGTTGGACCAAAGCATTTCATGTAATTCAAATACAATTAGCCTGAATAAAAGGCGTCAAGTTGGTAGTACAATCTGGGCTGTCTTTTTCTTTCAACGCTTCAATAGGTAGATCTTGCCTCTCACCAAGGTGGAGGTCAGGGATCTTGGGCTTAAAAAGGTTGGAGACCACTGCTGTAGTGGGTATGGAATAATGGAATTATACATGACTTTTATTTGTTTGTTGTTAATGTGAGCCAGTGACATCAAATGTGCCAGATGGGGTATTTTTGTCTATTTAGCAGTCAAAAGGTTTTCAAAATTCAGAACAGCTGACATTTTTACCTATCTGCCGGGTTTGGAAACAGCAGCTGTTATGGTAACTGAGCTCCGCATAGTTTTTAGGCAGAAGGAAGAATATATATGATTCAAACGGATACAAAAGAAGGATGATGATGATGATGATGGATCTACCAACCTCAGAGCATTGTAATGCCTTATTGGAGCAGTGCTCAGAGGACAGCGAGGATCTGAGGACCACTTCACAGGCACTGAAGCCTGGGAAGGCACCAGAGACTCTGCTTTATTTAATACTTCATAAGGTGCAAGTGACTATCGTTTGGACGTACACTGCATCTTCATCAGAGTCATTGGCAGAGACAAGAGCAAAAGGCAGTAGCATAGCAACACTCATTCAACGAGACAGTACAATAGTGTTGTAGCACAGACATGAAAACTATTAACTAACGCAAACTGAAATCCTATGAAGATTATCCTCTGCACAGAAACTTCATTCTTCATCAGTTTCATATGTTAATGACATGGGATGAAGAAAAAATACACTCTGTACACACAATACACACTGTGGACATGCAAATACATAACTTGAACTGGTTATCCATGATTAGGATGCATCACAAATCTATGATTAAATATCCCAAAAAGGATCTGCACTACGACAGGAAATTGTATAGAAGAGATGATAATTGTTGCTGACTGATTTATCTGTTTGCCTCCAGTGGAAAGAAACTGTTTTTAAGTTATTGTTACTGCAAATAAATAGGCAGTTTTGTTAACCGACAAGTTGATATACAGTTAGCTGAAATAGTCAGGGAGGCTAACTCATTTCTCAGTTTACTGTCAGTCGGACCTAGAGCCATTGTGAAATTATTTCTGTATCATTTAAATGCTTGCTTTGCTTGCTTCATTGCACATTACACAATCTGCATAGCTTTCAAAATAACAAAATTGTTAGTATGTTTTATGTACGGCCCTTTTGTTTTCTGATACCAATATGTGCAAATTAAAAGCTTTAGTATAAATATGAGGAGAATTTTAAACGAAGTGGGACATTTTACAGTGGAAAAATCTACTTTTCAGTGCTTTATGTTGGACAAATGTAATGGAGACACTTTAAATTAGATTAATTAAGTTCCTGCTTTAACCACATTAGACCTTTTGCTGCTTCCTATTCATTGTGTTTGAACATACAGATACAGTACAGTAACAGTGTGAATATTGGCCCGCATTTCACAGGGTGTTAATTATCTCTTTACTAGTTAGGTCTGTTTCCATACAGGCTCACTCAGGCCCACACTTCTTGTGTTACCATCCTTATGGAATAATATTAGGCAGGCATCAAAAACACAAAATGGTGCAGTGCCTTGATCATGTTAATTTTGTAACTGTGATTAAGGTTCTTGATTATCAGTAGTTTATATGGTATGTGAACCACCCATGCAGCTCATTATTTTTTACTTAGCACAACCGTCTCACTACATCACCATTGGCTTTACTGATCTTTACCACCTGTCTGCAAGCAACCATTTGCTCATGCCGATAATGTTTAGCTCTACTGCCTCTATTTCCCTTAATAAAGTACATTTGTACATTTTATATTAAAAAATGCTGTAAATAATTGCAATTTTAAATTTACATTCAGGCTCTTTGTTTCCCTTTCCTCTGTATAGCTCTTCCTCCCTTCTGCCTTCTGTACCTTTCATCCCCCCCCCCCCCCAAATCCTGCAGCACTCCCTGCTAAGTGCACTATGAATGCAGATCAATACTTGGTTACTGGTGACTGCTGATGTCTCAGCACAAAGCAGCATGGCAGCAGTCGTGTTTGTTTGTGTTCATTTAATCTCTTACAGATAAATGCTAACTGTAGAACTGGACTGAAGAGATTTCCAATGGAGAATCACTACAGGTCAATTAAAGAGACAATCTACCTATAATCTATCTTTTGAGTATCAAGCCCCTGACCTTTTTAATAAAAATCATCTGAAATAAGATGTTTCAACAGTTTATTGGATTATTCCACTGGCTTTTTAACATGTTTATGTATTTCGTCTGTATGTAACCTTTGGCAGCAGGAATCACAAATTTCACACAAGACAAAATGCTTTAATTTAAGCTAAGGTGGGTAATGTATTCCAGAAAACATTTTTGTTATTTGTTGACATTGTCTTTATACTCCAATCCAACCAATAAATCAAATACTCTGCAGAAAAAACATCTGTTATCTTTGGCTGTCAGAGGCCTGTAGTTAGCATTTGGCTTGAATGAAATGACTGGCTGGCCAACTTGCCTTTCTGCAGACCTACTAGGGCTGACACCTTCTGATTGGTTGGTTGGTTGGTTGGTTGGTTGGTTGGTTGGTTGGTCGATTGTTTGGTCAATATGCTTCATCTTAATCTTATTGTAAGAAATAACACTGATTATGTCTAAAAATATCAAACATATTTTACTGAACAAATGTGGTTCTTTGGTTTAATAGACAAAACAAGCAAGTTTGGTCTGGAGACTTCAGGGTTTGCCTTACTCAGCTACAAACTCAGCTTTTTTTTTCCTTTCAGTTAGATACTGTTCAATATTACCTATCATAACTTTAAAAGAAAGTTGAAGCATATAGTTCTAAACTAACGTTCACGTCTTTATTTGACAACCTGGGAATTAGAACAGGTTGTATAGTGTGTAGGAGCTGTAGCTTTTACAGGTCCTTGTCAGGGATAACATTATTAAGCTTTAGAACTCCTGGGCCTTTGATTCCCAGAGACGCCCAGGTATTACCATTCTGTAAACTGCTGAAAGAAACTATTAGGTTACTGCTGAAAGCACTGAATAATCTTAATTTCAAACGTGGCTGTAACCAGACTCAGACGTGATATTTGCTGTATTGTAGCAGTGCATTGATATGTGAGAGTGAGGAATGGTTCAGAGAGTTGAGACTGGTTAGGAGCAGCCATGCAGAGCTTGTTTGTGTTAGTATAAAAGTTACTGTACCCATTCTGCCATTTCAGCACTGTCCTAAATTCATCAAGGGAGCTCAGTTTCCCATGTAAGGACATGCTGACCGGCCTGCGGAGCAAAACAAGTTTTTAATAACATACACTGCTAACCTAGTATATACTTTAATACATGAAAAGTATGAAAACAACTGCATTTCCTAATTGGACAGTCTGATCTGAGTTTGATGTATTGCTGGACGGGTTCATCGAGAATGACTTACATGATTTACAAAATGAATATCATGCTGTATGGAAGAAGAATTGAAACTAGAGATTGAGACCATAAACTCATTAGGAAACCATTTACTGAGCTTAAGTTAAGTCAGACTAGGTTAATTTCTCTGTATGACTGCATGGTTTCTGTGTTTAATGCAGCCAGTGAAGCTGCCCCCTGCTGGTCATTACATAGAATGCAGGTTTAAAAGACTTCCGTGTCTGCTTCACTTCATAGACCCAGAAGCTCTGTCCTTATATACACTGGAGATCAAAATTAGAGAACAATCTACAATTTCCTAAATGTCAAGGTCACTGCGTAGTCCTATTTGAAATGATCCAAACAGAAGTAAAAGCAGTATTTTAAGCATATTTCATTAGTTACATATGTTCTAAAGCACAGTATAAAAAAACTTAAATGAGATATTTGAAAAAGAACACTGATCAAAATTAGAGAACATTTTTAGATACCTCCCAGTTATTGGTGTTAATCTGGCACCTGGTGCTAATTTCCTTAATTATCTGACAAACCCTGTTTAACTTGCAGCCTAACTTTCCAGTTTTCACTGACTTTGCAAGATGGTGAGCCGTTCTAAAGTGACTGAAACCCTTCGGCAGCAGGTTGTCCAGATGAAGGCCAAAGGGATGACCCCATCAGCCATAGCAAGAGAAGTTGGTCGTTCCAAATCTGTGATTTCTAGAATATTGCATGTATCTATAAAACAAGAAATCTCTGTCTGTCTGTCTATGTGTGTGTGTGTCTGTCTGTCTGTCTGTGTGTGGCTCAAATATCTCTGCAGATCAGGATCAGACTGACCTGAGAGTTTCAACATGGCTGCTGTGTGGTTTCAGGGTGTGCAACGTCGGCTTTGTTTGGACTACAAACATACAGTTACGGTTAATAAATTATTTCATAAAATTATATTAGAATTCCGCTAGCATTAATCATAGACACCATAGACACCATAGCACGCGCGCACCAGTGCCATCACTGGCAGGGAGCCCTAAAGTGTAGTGATTGAGATCCTGACCCACAAACATCCTGGAGAGTGATGAAGTTACATTTTTCATCTAAATACAAATTATACATAATTCACCAGCATAAACTGGACGCTTGTCTGACTCCCTCACATCGCAAGACGGAGAAGTTTTCGGTGGAATGTAAACTGATGTCTGCGTCCGAGGGCTGGCCCGTCGCGGGGTGATTTTTGATTGTTTGATCACTAACACTCCGTGAGTTTTTTCGGCCGGTGACAGGGACGCTGTTTTCGGGCCAGAAATGTAACGGAAGAGTCGTAGGGCAGGCGGGGGAGGACAGACAGGAGGGACAGACGCTTCTCCACGTAGTACAAGGCTGTGGTATTTTTTTCCTCATATAAGTTTCCAAAGACAGTTACAGTTACTACGTTACTGTTGGTTTTGGTTCTGTAACGTTGCTTGGTGGGACATTTTTCTTTATTTAGTTGGGGGATGAGAGACCTGTCAGTTATCAGACTGTCTGACCAACACGCCTCCGCCCTCTGCGCGTCGGCTTACGTCACACTGTAGGTGGGTTCAAAAATAATGCTTCCCTGATATACCTCCCAGAGGAAGGATCAGGGAACGGAGCGAACATTTCCCTCTGCCGCATCTGATCTTCACACAGAGGAGGGTGCGGAGAATTGGCGCTGGACCCGAATCGTCCTCTCTCTCGTCTCGTTCTTCTCTCTCTTCTATGTATGGCTGGCCTATTATTACAGACTAAATAATATGTCCCTAAATGTCCCTGACGTCCCACCTTCAAACACAACCTCACTTTTCTATAGCAATACATACTTCCTATGGGCACTGCACTAGTTTAATGTTAAAGGACATTTACTGAAATAATGTGGAAAACCCAAAAGCCTCTAAGAAAGAATAGGACAGTCCAAAGTCTTAAAGATGACAAGACAGATTCTGATGCACGCAGAAAAATGTGAGGTGTACATGCAGACAGGTAGAATAGAGAAAAGACTGAGCAGACGGGTTCAAGTCTATTCTAAATGGGTCAAATGTGGCCTGATTTACTTGAAAAGAAGCAACAGAAAGCAGAGGTGACAGCTGGGATCAGTACCAGCAAGTCTCAAACACACCGCAGCAGAAAAAAAAAGACATCAGCTGTCACAACCGCCAGGATAAACTGAAAGAACGAGACAGAGAGGGAAGGTACAACACAAGTTGACAGTAATATGTGCGTTTGCAAGTTTAAAGGTGATGTTCACAGGGAGCATTGAGTGGGTTATGACAATACTCCAGAAACAAAATGCTTCACAAGAGATAAACAGCAAATTGTGTTGCGTTGTGCATCATTTCAGACGTCTCTTACTTGTCCTTCTCATTCAACAGATTTCTACAAATATGTTAATTTAAGTAGCATTTAAGCTGATATGTGAACACTTTGAACGCTGACAAAAAACACTTTTGTCCACTCAATTTAGAATATTTGCTGGTTGAAGAAAATTTGGCCAGTGCTTTCCTTTCAGCACCATATGAGTTCTGGTTCTGAGGGCAATGACACCCATAATGGATGTTGCATTGTTGTGGATTGAGTGAATGGATGCGGCAATTGTTTTTACATGCTCCTGACATGTCCTATCTGGGAAGAATTGTAACAATGCAAGATGGGACAGATAAGTTTGATGGACATAATGGTCATCTGGGTTTTTTAAATATTGCAGCCATAATATTTCTTGATCGACCTGAAGTGCCTGTAGATAAAAACTGCTCATTCTAAGGTGAAGAAATTCCTATTTCTTTTCTTATCTTTCTTATCTTTATTTATTCTATATTTGAAAGTACTTTATTTTTCTGTGTGAATTTGTATATTTGTATTTGCATATTTTATGCCACCAATTGCACCAGGACAACATTCCTCGTAGGTGTAAAAACCTACTTGGCAATAAACATAATTCTGATTCTGATTCTGATATTCAGGTGATTAGACTCTAATAAAAGCATACCTATGAGTATTATATTCTATTTTGCCAATAGATCCTCCTAAATGTTACACACTGGACCTTTAAAGCTGTTCCTTTACATTTTTGCTAATTGCCTTCAAATTGGGGAGGACGAAGATACTGGTGTACAAACTGTAATCCATATTCACTGCTTCTTACACAATGTCCTTCTTGGTGACTGAGCAACTGTCCATCAGGATCTTGATCATTGCACAGGAAAAGTGGTCAGGTTTTCATTGTGAAACAGGGAAGAACCATTGGCCTGGGCGAGCATACCATCCAAAATAATAACAGTTAAGTACACCAGCTGCCCAATCAGCTGGCTTCTGTTCCCTCTCCCAGCCAATTACAATGTGATGGGGGCTTGAGCAAACAAGGCATTACGGGTCGCTTAAGCCTTCCTCTCATCTCCAGGAGTTTGCTGTCGCTTTTCTTGAGGCACACACAACATCTGCAAACACCTGATAGGCCTGAGCAGTGGCCTTCAGCCCTCTCATTGCCCGGGTTAAATTGTTACCACCTTTCTCTAATCCCAACTCTGACAATTAACTGTATGGCCAAGCACTTCAAAGCCCGCAACGGCCAAAAGGGGTTAACCCCGACGCTCCCGGAGATTTGTTTGATTTTACTGAGATCCCCAGACACTTTCATCTCTGGCCCTCACTCCTTCTTCCTCTCTAAATCCCTTAGGGCTAAGCTGGGAGCAGGGGGAGTTTCAGCTAATTTTGGCAAATTCAGTGTGATATTTGAAGGCTAATTTTTGAGTTCCCACAAGGTTATCAATACAAACACAAGTGTGAAATGTAATCAGGTGAAAAAAGATGGTGTCACAGAGCGAGCTTTATATGGTTTTGGAGGGAAAGAAAATGTTTTACTATGAAATCAGAGTGTGAAGTGGTTAACATATGGGTTTAATATTTGAGGCTTTTGAGTTTTCGACAATCATAATCCATAGAGTCTCCAACCATGGAGTTAATGGTGCCCAAAAGGGTGTAGGGGTGGCCAATGTACTATAAACCCATTTCCCTAACATTTTTATGGCAAAAAGACTTTTCAGCTTAATCAAATACTCACCTACATTCATAGCACACAACAATGATAGAGCTGGTATTTTCCCCAATTACAGCCAATACAATAACAGTTTTTTTAATGCTAATACAAACATATACCTTTTTTGATACATATCTTGAAAAAATATAATCATGTTTTTCTAGCTCTCAAATGTTATCCTAAATGAGTCCATGTTTAAGAACTTTTTGAGAGGGGATGACACTCAGCAAAGGGCCACAGGTCAGATTTGAACCTTGGCCGCTGCAGGAGTTAGCCTTAGTACATGGAGTGCCAGCTCTAGTAGCTGAGGTACCAGGGTGCCCCAGGAAGTCGTATTTAACATTTCTATATTTTTATGTGCATTAACTGGAATATTCTTAAAGCACCAGATATGTTCATATCTTGTCTATGGGGAAAAAAAACAGGACTTTTCTTTTGACACTTCAAACGTCCCACGCTAGACGCTGTTAGTGGACGGCGGGCATTGCCACCTTTCCCACTTATTCGCCAGTGAGCGTGTGTTAGCTGTACTGGGCACTACCAGCCTGTTCCATTCTGATCCCTTCAGCTCTGTCAAATTTAACTTTGTGTATGTCAGGGGTGGTAGATTACTCTGTGTGTGTGGGTTAGGGGTGATAGTGTGTGAAGAGCCAGTCCTCCATGCATCCTGCCCCCTCCTCTATCCCCCAACAGTCTCCCCTGCAGCGCCTCAGCAGGAACTGGAGCAAATGCGTTAAGGAATTAAGACTGGGGAATGGCCTGAGGTGTGTGTGTGTTTACTTGTGTGTGCACATGTGGGTGTGTGTTATCATGGAGTTGTGTGTTGCTCTTTTGCGGCGCGCCAGCTCCTGCCAGCTGCCCCGGGATGTGGCCTGTCACTTCACATAGCTGCTGATGAGCCACACAAGTGTCAGGAAAGGTGAAGATGGAGATAACACCATCGCAAACAACAAATAACACACACTAGTGAGATAGGTGAGGGAAAAGCCAGACAGTGCTGCCTACATGTGGGTTGGAGATGTTAAGAGTCTTCACATGATTCCAACCACTAATCCTCTTTTTGAAGGTTTTGATAATGACGCAATACTCAGGCTCATATCCCACAGGAAAATGAATCAGCAAGAAAAGCGAGAAAAACAACTCAACTTTCTTGGATGTCATCCTCAATATAAGTCTGGCTCCAGTCCCACTAAACAGTTTCTGCTACTGTTATTGTTCAGTGATATTGTAATACTGTGAATGGAGGGGGAAAAAAGTGAAAATAACACGAGGCACAAGTGTTTCTGATCAATCCCAGGACTACTTGCTGATATCAGAGTAGAACAGAGAAAACCACCCGAACTGACCGCATAGGAAGAAGTCCACCTGCATCTCATTTACAGTCAACCTCAATGCTTGTACATTTATCAGCATGAGAAGACTTTTTCAGACCCCAAACCCAACAGACTCTACTATCGGTAAGGTAACAGGATACTTTCTTTTTTGTCTTTTTCAATAGTTTCTTCACATTTTCCAGCCAGACACGTACTCATCCTTGTCTACCCTCCTGTGTTATCTTAGCCTACTGAACAATGAAGCATAGCTGATGTTAAGTGCCATGCTATTAGCCGTAGCAGCGGTGGAGCGCCTGGGGCTCTGTGCGGCACCCAAAGGCTCCATATGCTGCAGAGCAATAGTGTAGAGCACCAAGGCGAACATTCACGCGCCACACATGTTGGTACAGACAGACAGACATCTGACCGATGACCCCTATGAGCTTGCGAACACATTTCTTGAAATAAATATTAATAAATATATAAATAAAAATAGATCACTTTCATCCCTTCACTATTTAAACTTAAGGTAGGAGCCTATCAAACCTGCTCTTGGGACTGGATTACACTTCATGTTCCCTGTTAACTCTAATCTTGGAAAGGATGTTTTGAGATTTTGTGTTTCAGCCTCGTGGAATAACCTAGAAAGCTCTTTAAATATTCATTACCTAATAACACTGGGAGACTTTAGAAATAGTCTTAAAATTGTTAATGATTTTGCATGCAACTGCTTTAATTGGGAATTAGTTTTTTAACCAATTTTGATGCTTTTTTCTCCCTTATTCTCTGTCATTTCTCTGTCACTATTTTTCCAGTTTTTTTTGTTTAACGTTGAAAACAAGGGTCCACCCCTCAATGTATTTCCAAGAACTAATTAAAGATCTCAGCTGAGAGGTTTTCAAGGTTCCAGCTTTTTGGCCTCTTTAGCTGACTGACTTATTGATTAATGCCTACAGAGAGGATCATTTCATCGGATTAGATGATCGTAGAGTTATAAATGATCGGCTACATTTGCAAAGGAAGAACTATATTCTTAGTGTGGCTTTTTATTTGCTATAATCTAAATGCCAACTCTTCATGTTTGGTTGCTACTATAAATATCATTTTATATTTATAGATTTGTTATCTTTTTAATGTTTTATCGTAATATAGTAGTATATTTATTAATTATTTTTATTTTCATTCTTGTTGTTTGTATTATGTTTTAAATCATTTGGTCCTTCTCTGCATGAGAGGTGCTATATAAATAAAGTTGTAATCCACAAATTGGGACATGGAAGACTATTTTTTGTACCCTGACCAATCATAGCTTGCCGTCTTTCACAACTTGCAAAGTGTACATAGAAGTACAGGAAGGAGGTGACAGGGACCATCTTCACTGTTCCACCTGTCAGCACCAACACCAGAGGAGTGGTCTATGCCCCTACTGGCCACACTTAATGAAACACGTCCCACATGGCAAAAAAACTGCATGAGATAAAGCAATTGCTGTGTCCCACGTTCATTTTCATTCTTGACGCCCACCATCTGTTGCATTGGGCCAATATCAAGCTGATACTGGGCAGTCTGGGACATGGGATAAGACGTTTATGAAGCAAAAACACTCACTGGTTCCAGCTTCTGCATTTTGTCTCCTTGTTCTTACATAATGCAAATATTCTTTAAACTTAAAACTGTCAACTTTGCACATTCCCTAAAAAATATTTAGCATATTCCTCGACAACTGTACAGCTCTTTATTTAAATAAGAGTCATATATGTTATTGTAAATGTATGCTTCTTGACTGCAGTAAATGCTTTCATATTTAATTTTCCTCATACGACTGTGGGATAAACTAATACCATGAAGTGACTGACTAATGCAGCAGTCCTGCCTCTTATCATGCACCATTATATGGATATTCTCTAGGTGAGCTCTTACTATATGAACATAATCTACAATAATCTATGTGTTTTCATCAAATTACCAACCTCCATCTAGAAAATGCAGTCAGAGGGCTTGAGAGCGACCCACAGATCCCGGTGTAATTACACACTATGCCTCTTCCCGGCCCACATACCACTCTGTCCCAATTCCCTGCTGTTTGGAAATCAGGGCTATGCTGGTGACAAGTTACAGTACACATGCCCCAGTTAACCTTTGATGTGAACATGTTCTTTTCTGAGGGAATGATATGGAGGCCAAAACCACGAGGGGCTACAGACTATCCCTGCAAACTGTACGGCTTCAAAGTCCTGTCTCTAATTTGAACCTTTTGTGCCACTTAAAAAGCCCATGGACTAATTTGACTCTGGCATGTAACAACCGTTTGGAGGAATGTTTGTCTGTCGTGTGTGTGTGAGTGAGTGTGTGACCACAGGCCTACCTGCTTTGATCATGGCACTGGAAGATTATGACAGCGCACACACAAATACACACACACACAGGAGATTAATCAAAACTACATGCAGCACTACGTCTGCAACACTGCAAAGAGCGTGTAGACACATGAACACTGAGATAAGACTTACAGATCACTGTGCTATTGACGTTTTATTTACTTACAGTGGAACATCGTTCAATTCATGCTTCCTACTCAGGGTGGGGCGAGTGTTTGGCCCATTGTGGATTTAAGAGCTTAATAACTAACTTTGCAAGATGAAGGTTAAGTGTTTTGCGAATGCATCATACACCATCACCCAGAAACTAGCATTAGCAAAGTGGAACACTGAACTCCAGCAACAGTAAAGGAGCCGGCCAACCATTGCACTCTGCAGCACTTTACAAAACCTTCAGCCAACTCTTCCAGCCGCTTCAACAGGATTTTACAGTATTGTCCAGTGGCAGCACGGGCAGCAGACTGTAACCCCCAAATTCCACCAGGCACGGCTGAAATACGTTTGCAGTGGTCGCCGGAGCAGATTGGTCCTGTTCTAGGCAATGCTCTAAATTCCACCTGAAGTACTGCACCGTGTTTCAGAAGCGCCCCCAGAAGCGTCTCTCTGCTCTGCTCCACGTGGAGTAAGCCATGATCCACTCGCGTCACGCAACACAGAGCAAATCACACTGGCAGGAAGTCAGACGCAGAAATTACATAGAGAATCCGCTTAATTTTCAAAATAAAATACTGTGGATCGAGTGTCACGCTAGATCAACATTGTGGCACCAGACCACCAAGAACTTTACAGTAACACGCCATTTTGTAACCCTTTTAGGGACAAAATATGCCATCGGGCAGGCAAGACACTCTTAGGACACTCTGCTTTTGAAACTCTCTCGGTGGGATTTCAACATGCGGATCATGGAGGCAAACCACGTTGCACACGGCGTTATAAAGCCATGCCCAGTGGAATTTCGGGGAAAACAGGTTTATTGTAGATAAAAATCTAAAAATAAAAAATAAATCAATAAAATAAATAAGTTGTGCCATCTAAAACACCTATCTTTGCTTTTTTGTTTGGTCAGACCATTAGCTTAACCAAGACCATTTAACTTAACTGCCAGTTATGATTCATATTGAAACGCAGTGGAATAAAGCACGAATGGTTTGGCACACAGTATGATGGAATAGGTGATAAATGCCCCATTGTCAATTATTAAGAGTGCTCTATAGATAGCATTGTACTCCTGTGATATTGTCAGACTCAGTTAAAAAAAAAAAAGGATCAATATCAAATCAACAGAAAGAGAGAATGTTTCCATGTCGCAGTCTTCAGATCCAACTGACACCGACAGTGCAGAAGCACGCCCCAACACGTGGACTCAGGACTCGGTTTAAAAAATGATTTACGGGTAATCTGGAGTCTGGAATCACAGAGAAGGGATTCAACAGAAATGTAAGGGTGTAACTGGTTAGAATTATACATACATACCATTTATCTATTTTTATGTTATGTAATTTTATCATCACTGCTATATTTCAATAGAAACTCTCACTACAACAACAACATAGATACAGACAAACACTGCTATCAAAAATACCGTGATCCTATTACAATTAAGAACCAATAAAGATAAACAAACACACAGTTTACACTTCTCTTATATCAAATGTGAGGAATTCCCTCCCTGGTGACAGACAGGCCTTTTCCATGATTCTAGCCAACCGTGGCCGTGATGGCCATGACATCATCAAAAGGGAGCTACCACTGGGGACCAATGATTAATTAACATGGCTTCAGCCAGCAGTGCCGCACAGGATGTGATCTAATTGACAGTGGGTAATTATGTAATGGCCTCGCCTTGTAAAAGGAGATGAGCTGGAAGTACTGTAACCTAGAGTGGAAATGCAGAAGCGCCGTGCGCGCAGGAAAACACACACACACGCAAACTAAATGAGGCTGGTTTGTTTTCCTGTCGTTGCCCTTTTACCCCGCTGATGTGGGGGTGGTTTGCTGGGCGTCGAGGGGGTGGTGAAGGTAGTCATCCCTCGCTCTGCTCGCTTGGTAATAGGCCTGTCTGTGTTTGTTTACCCCAGCTGAAATGTCATGAAGCAGCCGGCCCTTTGATCCAGCATTAAGGTCACCACAATATGTGTCATTATCTGGGAGCCGGGCACCACTTCACATCCCGCTTATTGGAAAAAGAAACGTGACTAAGATGCTGCTCACTAAATATTTTGCATGGGGTGGGGGAGGCATTGCGTGCTAGTGGAGGCCTGTGATTGGACCAGTGTGGAAGGAACAAATCACAAACGCAACAATGTGGTGCCTGCGAACATCTTTACTGTTAAGTCATGAAGAAATCTGACAAGGTGAAAAGAAATGAGGCAAAATGAAGCAAAAATGCAATAAGACAGTTGCAATAACTTAATTGCCTTTTACATTTTTATTACTGCTATTGATTGTTTTTTTGTTTTTCGTCTGAGGTGTTGTTAATACAGAAATAGTTTCCAATTTTTTGAAGAAAATATCTTCCCTTAGGGTTCACTGAATAGTTTTTTCCAGAGCTTTTAACGACATAACCAACACCTTCTCACTCCCAAAACTTTAAATACTGCCATTTGATCAGTGGGCCTAATCTTCAAAATATGATGCCCTAGGTACCCCCCCATTTTTGGATATGCAGGCCCCCGCCGTTAACAATAAATATGGAGTTTCAAAATAAAGCTTGCGTGGTTAACAATGCGTGAAACAGTCGCACTTTGGTTAAATTTAGTCACAAAAAAAACCGACTTGGTTATGTTTTAGGAAAAGATTGTAAGATACCTTGGGGGGTTAGGGTTAAGGGTTGGGGTTAACTTAAGTAAGTTACATAAGTTAACTTATGTTCATAATTTAAAAAGTCAACTTTAATGTTTTCTTTCAAATGGTAAATGAACCGCAGTCTCCTGGGTTAAAGTCCAGTGTGTGTTTGAGGCACCCATCTACCACACCTCCTCCATTATGCAGACTTTCTGCCTCTTTATACTACATACAAGCTAAAAAAGTTAGTAAGTTTACATGAGTTAAGTTTTTTTGTCATAAAGAATAAATACTTTAATGTCAATAACTGTACTTTTACAAGATGTGCTCACTGAATAATTGTACTGTTTCTCACTCTATCAACACGTACCAATATGCTCTCCATTATGCCGTATGTTAAGTGAGTAGACATGTATTGCAACACAAATTATCCTAATTACATACTGAACAATTATCATTTGCCATTAGCAGTGAACAGCCGTCCAGCTGAGAAAATAAAATCTGCCTTTATCATACTTATGCACCTACCCTCCACCTTTTTATAAATAATGCAGATCAAATGCTGCGTTCTGTAATCATTTCAAGGAGCAACCTGATGCTAAATTCTCTTGTACTTTGATAGAATCTCAAGCAGCTAACAATCTGGTGCTCTTTCTGCCCCTATAGCTAATGTAGAAATAGTAGTTGGTAGCTTAGTTGGCTTTCTACTTTGACTCAGTACGACCAAAATCTACTATTGCAAAAGAAGAAGCTGTCACTGTGAGTATGAGGAGGGTAAAGTTGCTATTAAGTGCCGACCTGGAATCAGATTAGAAACTCCTTTGATCTTAATCTTGACGGTGAAGGAAATGAGGAAAAGCTAATACAGTGTCAGTGGTTTTTGGGCACCCTTTGATGTCAAAACGGGATGTAGGCCTAAACACGAGGAGTGACCTAATAGATGCAACTATTCCCATTTCCCATGATGTAACTCTCTGTCTCTACGTCGATCGCCACACACTGCAGCCCCCGCAATATCTCCTTTGGTGTGTTTTGAAAACAAGAAGTGCCTCAACTTGTAGCGATCACTGGAACATACTCAAATATTAACGCTGCCACGTTGTGTTAAGGTCAGGAGTTAGTGTCTGAATATGGAATACAGGCCTGAGAGGAAAAGAGAGGGCATAAAAGTGGCTGTGCAGAGGGCTAAAATAACAGTCTGACTACACTAGTCTCAGCCCCATCTGCTTCTAATTACTCACTATCCTTGAGATGGAGGGGAGAGGGGGCGAGTACAACAGGAACTCATGTCAGCACTGGGTTACATGACCGGCGGAGGCTGGGAATGAACTCGTTCCATTTCGGGATAGTGAGTCCTGTTACCTGGGAGCTGTGTTTTCATGCATGTCTCAGCTTGTGAGTGTGTGTGTTGCTTACATGCACATGTATTCCAGCATTTCTCCGGTGCTGCTATCACTAATTTAATGCCACAGTGCATGAGGCGGACTTCAAAAAGCCCTTGCATGCACCACAGACTTTCAATTTGGCCAAGTGAGCAGACACAACAACAGGCTGGGCCAATGCTTCTCTGTATGTGTGTGTGTGTGTGTGTGGGCAGGGTGAATAACGTCAGAACTGATATGTACAGTATATTAGCTCTAACATGAGTAGTATGCTAATGACTGAGCCAGTGATCCAGCACTAGTCCACCAGGCTAGCAGGCTAACACATGCAGCAGTGACTCACCAATCACAATTCATTTATTCATTAGCATTAGAGACTTGCCACCACAGCTCACTTACTGCACGGAGCATAGTGTGGATTATGCCACGCTTGGCTTACGCTAACCAGTTGAGGCAAAGTGCAGTGAGCCACTGCCTGATTAGCATTATCGCTCTGTCAAAATAAGCAAGAGGGCGAGGCACAGCGCGATGGTAAGCCTGGCCAAAAAAAAATGAGATTAGCATCGGCTACATAACCTGTGTTCCATCCACTTCACTGTCTGAGCCCTATGACAAAGACAAACAATGACTGTGAAGTTACTCTCTTTGTAAAATAATTCAGGTAATGAAAATTACTCAATTTCCCAATGCACTTCTGAATAATTCCCACAACAGCAGTCTCTGTCAGTAACATCACAGTTGATGGTGACATGACATCGTGAAGTCCAGCGATCAATCAAATATATATCAAAATGTCCTATCTTAATTTAGCAAGGAATTCCCATCATGTAATTTGACCTCTGTAAAACCTCCTTTTGATGATGGTGGTTACGCTAACACGTCGCTCCATTCCCTATGGTGTTCAGCTGGGTGACTGTGAAAACTATAACACAAGCCCTCATGCCCTGTATAGAAAATGCATCTTTTTCCTTTAAATTGTCACCTTATTGGTAATATAGAGTTTTCAGTGTTCGTGCTCATTATGGAAGTTTGTTTTTAGCATTGCACAGTGTGCTGTCGTACATATAAGTGCCTGAAGGAACCCTCCAGCTGGATTATATCTCTCATAACTGAAACTGACATTACCTAGACCCAACTTTCTGAGCCCTGATATCCCACTGCCTTTTCCTTTCAGTAGCTAGAAAACAATAACTATATTTTCTGTACTGTATGGTATGATAAAGTCCCCCTTCAGTCAAAAGTGTTTGTTCTTGTCCCTACAGTGTGCTGTTTGAATGATGTCTGTGCAGAGTTTGACTTTAGAAGGATGTTTTCACATTCATCTGCTGAAAGTGGAAAGTTTCTACACCTGATTTTTAGGGGTGGGGCCTACCAGCATGATTTGTGACATCATAAATAGTTAGGAAGTCAGTCCTGGTCCAGTATGCATCTTGTACAGTGTGATGTAGAAACTTGAAGCCACCAGTGCACATCCACTGAGAATGGACTTTAAAGTGAAGTAGGAGACATCAATCAATCATCATCACCATATCAGCCGTACATTATTGTTCCAAGCAGATTATCTGTATATATGTCTTAATATTCGTATGATATTCTAGCTATATAGTGCATAATCGTATATACATTTGCTTGTTGCTGACATTAATGGACCCTCCCCTGGTTGTGGTCAACTATTGAAGTTAAAAAAAGATGCATTAGCTCTATTTTTTTGTTTTATTGTTAGCCTCTAGTATGCATTTACAACGGAGTATTAGGGCCAGACTAAGAGAAAAAATATATTTTATTTTTTGGGGGAATTACGAGATTAAAGTCATAATATTACGAGAATAAAGTCGTAATATTACGAGGAAAAAGTCATAATGTTACGAGAATAAAGTCGTAATAATACGAGAATAATTTTATCTTTTAAATGAGAAAAAAGCTTCGAAGAGTTATCAAAGACTCTGACGTGAACCAGCTCAACCAAACAGGCAGCCTCAAAGCCTTTAGCCCAGCAGCCGCTGTTTGTTTTTCAGAGGGCGTTACCGTACAAGTCAAGCAGCGTAAGCTAAACATATGATCATTTTCGTCGTTAAACAGTTTTGCTGGCTGAGCCAACACCAGGCCTGACAAGTTGCTCGATTAATATATACGACTTTATTCTCGCAGCTAGTTAGGACGTTATTCTTGTATTATTATTGACTGTTATTCTCTTTTTTTCTGGCTAAGTATGGCCCTAATACTCTGTTGTATGCATTAGCTCAAATTCCAGCTTCCTATATGTTTCTAGGAAAAATCAGAGAGAAACAGGAAAAAAATGGAGCGTGTAGAGATGGCAGTGAAGAAAATCACACTGGTGAGAGAGGCAGAGACGAATGTCATGTCAATGTACCCAGGGCTCTCACCAGTCAATGAGTAACACACACACCCTCACACACACATCCTTACACACAGGGTGAGTCACAGTGACAGAGGCGTGAGAGTAACACAACACTCTGACAGCGTTTGGGTTAGTCATCACACACACGCGCACACACTTAGATGAGTGGAGTGGACTCTGCTTGGACCTCAGCAGTGACCCTTGTCTCTTTGCAGTCAATCCTTTTCCATCAGCTCTCTTCTTTGCTTTCAAACACACACAGACATACACGCGCACACACACTCATCTCCAAGCAGCAGTGATATTGCAGTGCTCCACCGAC
>NW_023340257.1:1969455-1969695 GCF_004916995.1 Morone saxatilis | reverse complement strand
GGCGTCCACCGGACACTCAGCAACGATCATCAGGTGCTATTCAGCCACTCAGCAGATCATCAGGTCTATCAGCTGAAGGTGTTTGGGACACAAAAATCAGCCTCTACGCGTATGAAATAACAGGATGTACATTAGTGCCTAGCATATAGTAGAAGAAGAAAAGCATTGTATGTCTGATGAGATTTGTGATCTTGTTTCTTATTCTGTGTTTAAAGGGGATCTATTGAGAGAAATGGAATA
>NW_023340257.1:1964442-1969358 GCF_004916995.1 Morone saxatilis | reverse complement strand
TCCCACACACTGGTCCTTTAATACTTCCTGATTAAATCAAACCTTTGACATTTTGAAATTTTAGAATATTTTATTTAAAAGGCTGTAGTGCTGCTGCTTGTGTGTAAACCATGTTTAACATTTGACCTTTTTTTTATTTTTATGAATGCGTCAGTCAGCACAGATTCAGTAAGTGGCGTTTAAGTCAAGAACATAAACAACAATCCCTACAAATGAACTAATACTGTTCATGTATGTGATAATCACAACCTAGAGCTGAAACCAATAGTCAATGAATAGATGACATGATTGATGGTTCATTTATTAGCAACAATATTTGACAAAATTATTGAGAACATACTATTAGTCAGCGTAATTGTAAGTGAATGTTGACTACCTGTGGGTTTGTTGTTAACTTGTAACAATATTTTACTGACCAAACAACATCAATGAATGAACTGAGGAAATAATAAGCCCATTAATCAATAAAGACACTTACTGTTTGTTGTAGTTCCAACAAACAATAACTGCTGAGAGGGTTGCCAATCAGCAACAAGTGTTTCCCAAGACAATTATATATATAAAGACAATTTTCCCACATAAATAAAAAAATTTAAGGTATCTTTATCTTTTTCCTCAACTGGGATTGGGTAGTTATGGGGATTGACTCCACTGCTGGAATTCTGCATGCTTGGTTGTGAGAGCAATCTGCTGTGATTTCCCTGTTAGAAAGTTGTCTAAAACTTTTTTAAAAATTTGTTCCCATTGTTAGCTCAGCATAAAGGACTGACAGTACTGCCACAAGGAGTGTGTGTGTGTGCGTGTTTGTGTGTGGTGTGTGTGTGTAGTGACATTTCCCTAATGTAGCAGTAAATGTGCCCCTCATTAACAGCTCTCTGACAGTGATGTGGGCTGACGAGAGCCCAGACGCCTGGCTCCTGGACTGGTGCCCTGATGGGGCATTCACAGCACCACAAACACACACACACACACACACACACAACACACACATCACACACACACACACACACAACACACACACACACACACACACAAACAGACAGACAGACAGACAGACAGACTGACAGGCACACAAACACTTAGGACTAAGAGCTCCAGTGCAGACAAGAGCTGTGGACATTTCCATCCAGTGTGTGATGTCCATGTGTCTGCTGGAGCGTGAGGATTTCTGTGTGTGTGTGTGTGTGTGTGTGTGTGTGTGTGTGTGTGTAGAGAACAGCTCGGTATGCCCATCCAATACTACAGTGACATTTTTCTTCTGTGGGAAACATAGGCTTTAATTAAAACTAATGAAACAATCCTGCCAAGAGTCCCCAAGTGTGTATCATATGAATCATAAAAAGAAAAAACAATATTCTTATCCATTTGACTGAGTGTATGTACATTATCAGAATCATTACATATAATACAACAATTTATACATACAGTATAACATTTGATAAATATCAAATATGACTTGTCAATATTTCTTTAATTTCTCATTTGGCTTGGGATCAAATACTGTGTGTGAGCAGTGTAATGCCACTGACATGTGACCGGGTGTGTGTGTGCATGTGTGTGTTACGTTTGACACCGTATTTGGGTCAAATGAGGGTCTGGAAGCACGGAGGCACATCTGTTGCAAAAAAAAAAGAAGGCTTTTTGGGCTAACACCATTAACACAATGGTGGCTGCTGGACAAAAATGTATCTACAGTGTGTGTATGTGTGTCTTTATGAAGCCATTAGTCATGCTCCATATGTCTTCTAGTGAGGGACAGTAAAAAGGGTGGTGTGTGTGTGTGCATTTGTGTTTGTGTGTATGATGTGTCAGACTCTATGTCTACCGGGCGTGTGAGGTGGAGCGACCGACTGACCCCACTGACTGGCTTTTTATGCGTCTAAAATATGACTGACATGCACACACACAAACACACACATACACACAAACACACAGAGAATGATAGAGGATACGATTGTGGATCGACAAAGACCAGACACAGCGGAGAGAGTGAGCAGTCTATTCACACAAGCAGGGTCACATGAACAATAAGGTTTTTCCATAAAGAGGTCGGTGCCTTATGCCTGCTTCACTGAAGAGAAGACCACAGTGCTACCCTTAAAGAATCCCTGACCCTACAGCAGTCACATTAGTCGGGATTTCATGGTGTACATGTCCACCTGAAAAATCCTATAAATCTGGGGACACAGTTAATATTTTAAAGCCAACTCAAATCACAGGTTCTACATATTGGCACAAATAACTGTTTAATTGTTCCATCAATGAGCAGGTTCAGTATAAACAGATTAAAAGTCTAAGACTGTGTTCAGACTGACAAGAAATGCAGCCCGATCATTCATTTCAATGCAGTCTCGGAACTCATTGGCTATTTTCAGAAAGGTTGCTGCCAATTCAGTCGATTTTAGGCGCCAAAATCACAGTAAAACATTTAGACCCTGGTGGACCTTAAACATGGAGATGATCTATATAATACAAACAAGGATTGCTGTCTAGAAAGTCAGTGTCAGTTCTTCTGTTTTTCTCCTGATGTGAATGGAGGGAGAAAAAAAAGGAGCAATTGTGTTCAGCAGGCAGCGGGGCTACGAATGTACTGGCAGGCCTCTGGCTTGCTGGAGTTGATTCAGTTCTTGTTATAAATATAGGGGTTAGAGGTATGACTGTAAAATGTGCTCTGTGTGTGTGTGTCTGGGTAGCCAGGGGGGTAAGGGTTAATTGGTGTTGCGTGTTAAAAGGTGTTAACAAGGCAGGCGAACACCCAAGGAGCAATTGCGGGATGCGCACACACACACACACACACACACACACACACACAAACTCATATAAACCAGAGTCAGACAGATAAACAGTGCAGCGTCTGTCTAATGATGTTAAAAACTGATATCAGGCAGTGTGTCTTTGTCCACCTCTAATATGACGGGTTCTTCTCCATACACTGCCATCATTGTTATCATTTCATATCGGAAGGAGAAAAGATCGAATCTAATCAAAACTAATGTGGGTGATGTTACTCTATGAAACCTGCAAAGAAAACCTGCCTCAGTCTTAAATTCTGATTTTTTAACAACTTGGATGGTAAAATGATTTTCCAACCTGTCTGCAGTAAGCATCCATCACAGTTACAGACATCTACTTCCTGATTAAACTTTGTATGTAATGTATTCCTAGATTTGCTGTTCTGTTTATTCCAATGCTGTTTCCTCACTGAATAATTGCAATTTGGGTTATAAACAATAGTTAACGTATGAGTAATATAATGTAGTTGTGTCTATGAGAGTCCCCATAAACTAAAACATTAACAGTGATGGTAGGAGGTGCATTATAACGGTAAGGATACACCAACTGGGAAATTCTAGAACATAAAAATTCTCAAAAACCACAATGGACAACTTGCCTACCTTTGCTTTTACATGTAGAGTTGGGACCGACCGGGTGCTGATACTGAAGTAATTCACTAATCGGACTGATGTCACTGATCCACGTACCGATCCAATGTTTAATTGGTAATGTTCTATAAAGATACAAAGTTGTTCCCACATTTCTCTGAGAACTCTATGAGTTAGACGTACAGGCAGAGCTTGTGGTGGACCATGAACCCGCCGTAACGTAACATCAGACCGCCTGCAACTGAGTGAGTGAGTTGGCTAACTCAACATGTCCTTAGTTTGGAGATATTTTAGTTTGGAAGCACAGAAAAGCAAGACAGCAACTGTGTAAAGCCAACATTGTAAGGGGGGGGGTTTATAAATGTAATTATACAATACTACCAATTTAATAAAGTGGCATCAGTATCTGCTGATATCCAAATTTGGGGAGTGGATCAGTGCATCTCTAGTTAGAAAAGTATTCCAGCAGAAACACTGAGATGGGTCATATGTAAGATATTGATTATGTTTATCAAATGTCAACTCCAGTGGGGTTTTCAAGCCTATTTCAGCTGAACGATAACACACATGCCTCCTGTGCTATATGTGGCAGTGTTGGCTAAGTGGCACTCCTAGAGCCTCTGGCCAAGCCTGTGGGGACCACAGGAGGAAGAAAAGAAGAAATCAAGAAAACAATGAGACAGAGAGAAAAAGAAAGGGCTCAGCTAAAAGGCCCCTGCTGCCTGGAGGCACTCCATACACTCTAATGATCGCCAACAGCATGTGTGTGTTTGTGCGCGTGTGTCTGGCTCTTGACAAAGAACCTTTAATCAAATGGAAGTGCAAAGAGAAGGGACGATGTTAGGTCATACGTGTGTACGCCTTTTTATGGAGTGTGTGTTCCTTCTGTGTCTGATTCATCTTAGTTGTCACACACACACACACTTCAAAAATCTTGATGCTAGCACTTACACAGAGTTTTTCACACACACATGCTGACACACACACAGTGCTGTAGCGGCGGATTAGCAGGCACTGCTGACTGGGTGTCTATGGAGGTGACACGCCATCACATCGACCTGCCAACACAGTACACTGCACGGGGAGGTCTTGCACACACAAACAATATGTGTGTGTGTGTGTGGAGCTTGCACATGAATCTACAAACAAGCACATTTGCACATGCTCTCTCTCCGATACACACACACACACACATACACAGGTAAACAAGGTGTGAAAACCAAACACACACTTGCATCTGCAAAACCACTTACAGGAGCAGACTGGATGCACTGAGACAACAGGAATCAAATAAATTGCAAGAAAAGTGCACAAAAAAGGTGTGGGCACACTCGGTCCGTCACACACGCACACACACCTAAGTGAGCATGAGTGGAGGCGACAGAGCGTTCACACGGGGTCGAGCTGGTCCTGGATGTGCCAGAGCCAGCAGCTGAACGCTAGTCTGGATATGAAGGTGTCAAACTAGCTTGGTTATAGAGCTAATGTGGAGCTGCTAGACTGGCGCACCTGGGGCTCACACACACACACACA
>NW_023340257.1:1963598-1964404 GCF_004916995.1 Morone saxatilis | reverse complement strand
CACACACACACCTACACACACTCAAACACACAGGTCTACTTCTATGTATGCATAGGTGCACAAAGATACACACATACTCACACATGTCAGGAGAAGTGTAAACACACGCATGCATAAACATATCACGTAAGCATAAAAATGTCAGACACATGCTGTCTCTCTGTAAACACACAAATGGACACACACACACGTTTATGGCTGCAAACACACAATCACGCACAGATAACGTACCCACGCACACTTAAGTACAAACATGAAGGCCGAAGTGTAAACACACACATAAAGGAACAGAATCGCGGAAGAGCAAACACTCGAGTACATGCTGTATGTAAATAGCCAGACACACACTGATAAACACACACACACACCTCCAACCCTGTTTCTGCAGTCAGAGACATGAATAATGTGTGCAGCCTTCCTCTGCTTCATACCAGGCCACTGCTAGTGTGACAAATAAACTTGCTTACACTTGGCGCTGCTTCACACAACGATGGGCTAAATAGGGCATGAAAAGGTACACGCGCACACACACAAGCACGCTCAACACCAGGTGTGTGAGGCGAATGCTAGCAGAGACACATGTGGCTCTGATGCCCAGTGGGATCTGTCCATGTCCTCTCTGTGCCCTCTGCCAAGGCACACCACACTATTGCCTGACTGCAGCTCTACTCACACACTGATTCACCTTTTAAATCACACCATGACAGATATATTAGGGAACGGATATTTGTAATTTGTTAACTAGACTAACAGTGAAGTTGATTCACTGCAAACTAGTGAATACTGCTCAGCCTTTCAAGCGTGTA
>NW_023340257.1:1962153-1963470 GCF_004916995.1 Morone saxatilis | reverse complement strand
TTCTTATATTCAGGTTATTATACACTAATGAAAACATACCTATGGATATTATATTCCATTTCTGACAGTAGAGCCTCCTAAATGTTACAAACTGGGACTTTAGAGCCTTACTTGTGACCCCTAGAGGGTGCAATGCTAATTACAGGCCAAGTGGTGGAGAGAACAGGCAAATATGGATGAATGTCCAAAGCAAATGTGTCCGATTGTTTTTTATCATGCAATGGCAAATCTTTAAGTTTGGTAAATTTGCTATTGCTGCAACACATCTTGGTTTTTCACAAGATTCCCGGCAACAGTAGTTTCTCCTACATGTTGCAGTCTGCAACTTCACCGCTAGTTGCCACTTAATCCTACACACTGGTCCTTTAATTGTTACTTTGCATAAATGGTGGGTTTTAGAGTTTCTGGATTATGTCATCCTCAAATATTAGTACCAGCCGGCTTATAAATTACATGATGACGTCAACGGTGTCATCTCAGCTCGGACTGGGAAACCATGAATTTATGAGAAAGTTTGCAAGACATGCCATCTGAAGCGTAGGATCAATTGTTTTTGGAACTTTTCCCATACAGACAAGAAGGTAGAAGTAGGTTTTAATTGATTTATTCATTTTATTTAAGGGTACTGGCATGTATTTTTCATCAGATTTGGTGCGACTGCAAAATAAAATGTCTTTTTAATGGCTTACACTAAATAAACTCCAAGTCATGACATGTGATTGTGCTTGTTCCCGGTTCATTAACATCTTCCGTCTGGCATCCACTACAGCTGACCTTAAAACAATCTAATGCAGTGAACGTGTAACATTGCTTGGACAACGCGCTGCTGTATTTCTCCGATTTGCTAAATTCCCAGAAATTTCTTAACTTCCCTGGTGAAATTATTACATTTCCTGACTTTCCTTTTCTGGAATACACTATCTACAGGCCATCATATTCCAGGAATCCCATGACCAGCAGTAACTGTCTGCTGGGATAACAAACCTCCTCAGTGTGTGCGTGTTTCAGTATGTGTGTGTGCATGGGCTAAGTGTAAAGCCTCAGAAAGAAGCTCAGAGCAAGGTTTTTCTCTCATCTGCTGTGTTTTCTTTTTAGTGAATCACACTGTCTCTGTTGCAGGAATCTGCTTAAAACTACAGACGCTCCTCCTCTTCCTCCACCTCTTCTCTTCCTCAATCCTCTCATCTCCCTCTAAGCTAAATGATCCTTTCATTTCCTGATGACCGACAAAGGCCCTTAGGTGTCTGTACATGAATATGTGTTTGTGTGTGTGTGTGTGTGTGTGTGTGTCTGTGTGTATTTTAGCATGTTTGTGTG
>NW_023340257.1:1953493-1962053 GCF_004916995.1 Morone saxatilis | reverse complement strand
CACAAACACACACATACACACAGAACAGACGTAGACATAACCATGCAAACAGACACCCTGACACGGCATGAGCAAAACTGGGCCCAGCTGGAGAATGATTCAAAGGCCGAGGGAGGAAGAGGGGAGGACGGAGAGGGGAAGACGGAGAGGACAAATTGCTTCTGCCTGCATCTGAGGACGTGATGTGCGAACGAGCTGTTAAAAGAAAACAAAAGCAGAGTCGTGCCTGCCAGTTCCCACGACTCCCACCAGCCCCTCCGTCCCTCCTTCCTCCCGTGCGTCCATCCATCATCCGCTCTCTCCCCTCCTCCTTACAGTAAGCGACCCAACACCTAGAGCCTCCTGGGATGAGTTAACAGTGTGGATGAGTCGACGGGGAGGAGGAGGGAAGGTGCTGGTTTATGCTGTGTTCAGTGTGTGCCAAAGTCAAAACTAACTAGTCAGGATAGCCGGCTGGCTGTCAACTGCAATGTAAACTGCTTTTGTCAAACTTGATTAAACTTAACATTTTGTAACACAGTTTGTCCTGAGAAACAACTTAAATATCTCCTTATCTCAATTCATCCCAACACAATAACTTACCAACCTTTAATAAGTTAATAAGTGGATTGTTAATAGGTTAATTGGTGACTCTCAATGGCCCGTAGGTGTGAATGTGAGCCGTGACTGGTTGTGTGTCTCTATGTGTCCTTACTGTGATGAACTGACGACCTGTCCAGGGTAAACCACCAATTACCCAATGTCAGCTTGGATCAGCTCCAGCCCCACATGACCCTCCAAAGGCTAAGTGGTTATAGGTAATGGATAGATAACAGAATGAACAACTTATCAAGTTATCCAATGCATCCCAAGTGATGGTCATAACTGTAATATCTGTGCTATATGTGCTTTCTGCTGCAATACCACTTTCTCTTAAGGCCAAGAAGAGCATAGTGATTAGTGTATTACATAAATGTATATATTATGTAATATGCAATGTCATTTATAAATATGCCATTTGTTTAATGCTGACATGCAGTATTTGAATCATGATCACAACATACCAACTTGATATACTGAGATTATTTAGCTGTGATCGTGAGATAAAGGCCAAAACAACCATGGCCAGTCTTGGCTGCCAGAGTTTACTGCTCTTAACTTTTACTTTAATATAAAATGGGAAATGGGGATACTCAAAATGTTGCTTTTAAGTTGTGTTTGGAGGTGTGGCAGGTGGCTCTGGTAAGGTTTTTTATAATTGAAAACACATCCAATCAGACCCTTCCATATGCTTCCACATCACAGTGTCACTTTGTGGTTTAATCTGGCTCTCCACTACATTGCCGTTAAAGAGCCTGTTTTGAAGCTTCTCAGCTTATTTACTGAGAGAAAGACAGAAAATGTGCTTGACAGTTGAATGGAAAATAGCTGTCAGTGAACTGGCAGTCCAGTTGGATTTAAAACAGTTTGGAGTCAATCAGAAACCTTTTCACCGATCCCTGCTCTCTATTAGTTGTGTTTGTTGTTCTGCCAGTGCTAATCCCTCGAAGCTGTTATATTACAAGGTGTACTGAATATGAGTTTACTGAAATCAATTATCAAATTTGGGGCTGTTTAGAGACAGTAAATGTCCTAATTCAACCCTTTTGAATGATGAAAATGTAACATCACTGCAGACAATCGCTGTACATATTAGTAACCACAGTATGTTTTGACTTGACATGGCGTCACTGTAACAGTGTCGGAGCGGGAATGCGGATCAAGGGGCAGAAGGCCAAGATGGTGGGAGAAAGGAAGTGGATTTGGGGCCAGACATGAAGGTGGGATGGTCAGGATAATGATGGAGGTAGTGAGTTTAAAAGATGTATTTAGAGCAACAGGGAAAAAAAGCTTTTTGAAAAACCCACTTAATTAGAGATGAAAAAGGTTTCAGTGTTCAGGTGCTCTTCAGAATACTATACAATATATTCTACTTCTAAGGATCACAAAAAAACAAAGCCACATGATCTGCCACATGATCTGCATCTGAAGTGGTTAACATGAGTCATTGTCGTGAGCACATCTTCTGAAAAAATGACCTACAACCCTTGAAGTTCACTGATAATAATTTGTTGGTTATTTTAGTGTTACATGGTCGTCCATTCCTTATAACTCTCACCACCTAACTGTATTATGAATTGGCTGCATGTTGGAAACTGAAACTAGGCAAGAGCAATGCAGCCTCCTCAAAATAAAAGCATGCTGTTATTTTTTAATTTAAATTTCAATATCTGAATTTGTTAAAAAGACATTGCACTGGAAAGATTAACTAGTTTGCCAAAGCTTTTATCTCACAATCTTAGTTTGAAAACCTCCAATCTTAGATATATTTGAAAGAATCACTCCCTGACGTTGTAATGATACATTTCCTAGCCTAAGCTGGTAGCATTTTGAATGTGGCTGTAGCTGTGGTACAATAACACCAAGGTTGAAGAGGTACTCCAGAGTAGGGCTGGGCGATATCGCCTAAAAATAAAATCGCAGATTTTTTCACATTGCATCCAATTTCTTTTCTTAAAACAAACAAAAGACACCATATCTTTGGTGATGACAAACATCGCCGCATCTGTAATGTCTTATCACTGGGGCCCCTTCTTCTCATATGGGAGACTATGGGGAAATTATTCAACATGTCCTGTGTAGTGACTTTAGTTTAGATGATTAGGGCTTGTTTGAGTCCCTAGCAGCTGTGTATGTCCTCATTTTAAGAGCCATAGTTTCAGGGTTACCACTCTTTTTAACAAATCATTTTCAAGGACATTTTCAGGACAATACAGGACAGCACCTGCTTACAAAAGGTCATACAAGCTCTAGTTTCAGGCAAATTGACTACATTCATTTGGCCACAGCCCATACGTGACAAGAGTTAAATCAATCAAAATCTTATTTTATTTTTATTTTATAGAAAATTCATCTTCAAGTTAAAATGTTCTTTGCACATACAATTGACATCGCTGTTCATTTTTTAATCAACCACAGTAACAAGAAATATGATCATTAATAGGCTGCGTGCATGGAGATAAGAATTTTGCTCATAGCTCAAACAGAGACAATGCCAAAAAGATCCCAAGTCAGTTCACTTTGCGTCTGGAAAGTGTCATACAGTTTATCTGACAAGTTGAGTTTTAAATAAAAAACACACCTTGGTTTATGTAACTTATGTGAGTGAGGCACTGAAATACAAGGACATCAGAGATCATTTCCAGGATATATGGTCACTTTAATCAATTTCCAGGTGTTTTGGAAAACTATTACTACTATTACTACTACTACTACTACTACTAACTAATCTCTAAATTTCCAGCTTTTCAAGGTTTTCCGGTTCGCGTAGGAACCCTATGTTTCAATCTTGATTTTACAATTCAGTTTTTTGCATTATTTTAAAAATTACATTCAAATTCATTGATTTAACCGATTCATCACACAGCTCTACTCCAGTGGTGGAGTGCTGCACAAAGTTTCATGACGTTGCGTGCTCACAAAATACAGATTTAGAAAAATGGTGGTCATTTAGTAAGAGTACAGTGCCAAAAAGCCCTGGATCCTACACTTCATATGACAACTCAATAGCATATTTTTGTTAGATCCTACCCGGCTGATAAATGAGCACATCTCAAGTTATTTTAAGTTCATGCCCATAGTTTGTAACATCGGTCTTTTTTTAAAAAGTTTGTCTTATAAATTTGTAGTTACACATGGAACTAACCTCTGTGATGAGGATTAATTCTGTTGCTATTCATACATTTATTATGGGTGTTTTTGTAATGGCATACACCTCACTGTCTTTCTTTTTAATCAATACATTTCAGGATATTATCTGTCAATTCTTTATATGGTGCTGTCATAGTGTTTAGGGTCAGGGTCACTGAGAACACAAGTTCTGTACTGCAATTATGGCAAAGAACATAATGTTTCTATACGACTGGACCCAGTGGGATTACACTCAGATTTAACAGGAGTGGGCTGAACATTGAATGAGGGTGAGTGTGTGTGTCCCTGTTTGTGTGGACACTTTCCCCAATTACCCACCTTCCTCAGCGTAAACCAGCACTATTTAACAGAGTAGGCTCAACATTTTGCAGAGTGCTCTCCAAATACCTTCAGCGCTGCCAAATAGGAAGCTCACATTGTGACAAAGAAGCTAAGCTATGCCAGCAGCCGCCCCTTCCAAAGGCTAATGATGGAAAGAATCTCCCTCTCTCCATCACCCCCCTCTTTCTCAGAGGTTAAGAGTAGACGAATAATCACTCATTTGCGGGGCAAAAAGCGAGGGAGCCGAGTGTGCTGCATAAACATTTTCCCGGATGTAATTTTCTCTGCCGGTCTTTTGGCTTTTCCCAGTAGGATGGAGCCCAACGCCCAGGAGGAAATCGTTTAGGCTCTATAAGTGCCAAATTGTATCCTGGTTTTCCAGAGTTTTCCTGCCTGTTCTGGCTCAGGGCTTTTCCTGTGGTGGGACTGTGTCATGTGCTGTGCGTGTGCAGGTATGGATGTAAGTGCGTCGCGAACAGAGGCTTTTCCGACTTAAATGCAGTTGGCTCAGGAGCACAATACATCGGAAAGGAAACAGAAACGAAGAGAGAAAAGAAATGAACACATGAGAAGATAATAAAACAAGAGAAGGAAAACAAGCGTGAAACTTAAGTGAGAAGTTCCCACTTCCTTGGGCGTGTGTTCACTGAGCTGTGTCGGCACACATGACAAAAAGCCTGAGAATCTGTGCTCTCGCTGACTTGTGTGTCATCTTACATGGGCGTGTGTGTTTGTGTGCGCATGTGTTCGTGTGTCTGCCATGTGTTCCTGATTTGCAGAGAAAGACTTGAGCTGCTTGCTGCTTCATTAGGTCATATTTGTTTATCAGACATCGTACAAAGCAGCTGCTGTTCTACAAAAACTGCTTCATTTAGTGTGCATTAATAAAAGGATATCAAAAGAAAAGATTTAGATGATGAGGTAAAATTTAACATATACAATGGCTAATGGAGTTAGTATTATGTAGTTTTCTGTGGCCTCATTTTGCCATTTCCACACACAATTACAGCTCAGTACAGACACCAAAGAGGCTGTTTGGTAGGAATACACTTATTAGCGATTATGCAGCTCTGGTCCAGGAACTGTTCTAGACTTACTCCAAAGAACACATAGAAACTATTTGAGTTGCTCAGAGTGATTTTTATTTTATATTTGTTTTCAATGGCTGTTGTTTAAAAGGTGCTAGGCAGGGCATAACACATTAATATGTCAATGACAAATGAATTGTGCGCTACCTAATTTCAGTAAACAAATGCGGTGTGGCTGAGGAGATTGGCAGCCTCTATCTCATGCCAGTGGTATTGTTAGTGCCAGTGTTTGAGCAAATTAAGTCCACATTTCCCATAAAGCCTGCTGCTTCCTGCGGCGAAGAGGATGTTGATTCTTCGGTCAAAGGTTTCCTCTTTAAGGGTTTAAATATGTTGGAAATGATTTTTTGCCATCAGCTTTTGATAACTGCTTTCAGCTTTTGTATTTTGTCAAGTCTGACCTGGAAAACAATGGAGAGCCTGCAGTGGGAGCGACATGATGCGGTTAGCCTGAGGCCGAACAGACACGTAGACACTATTTTAATATGTTCAATCACAAGGGCTAAAATGTACTTAATTTTATGATTGTAAGTGTTTATTGTTTTGTAGTCTTACCCCCCTTTCTAGAATGAGATAAAGTCAATGTATGAGGAATGACTAAAGCAACATTTGTAGATACAGGATTTAAGACTTTCCCAAGAGCTTTTTAAAACCATTATGAATCCAATTTAATACCTATTTTACTGGCAAAAAAGTACGAAGGATATGAAGGAAAATTGGTATTGGTTTCATGTGTTGTTCTCCAGTTTTTACAGCATGATCAATATATATTTTTTCTATTTATACAAATAACATTAAGATCATGAATCCATTCCATTTCGAAAGATCCATTGTGTAACATTTAAGAGGATCTATTGGCAGAAATGGATTATAATTGAATAGAAATTAATATAAATTCATAGATATGTTTTCTTTAGTGTATAACCCACTGCATATAAGAATTGCTGTGTTTTCATATCAGGTTGTCTTCTGTGGTGGCCGCCATGCTGAACCGCCATGTTTCTATAGTAGCCCAGAACAGACAAAGCAAACACTGGCTCTAGATTGGGGGTGTAAGAAAATAAAATAAAATACAAATGTTACAGGGACTCTGATCAAATGCAGATCCCACTGTTCTGGTATCATAAAAAAAGTTACAGTATAGCAATATATTCTTGCTAATACACAGCCCAACTCTAGATTGGGCTGTTTGTGTTTTCTGTGCATTTCCTGATCACAGTAGTTTTTCCCTCCCACCTGGAAAGGAAGACAGCATATGAAGGATATGGAATGTTGACATTTCAGGTCTTTCAGGTGAGAAAGAATTTCATTTTATCATAATCACAACAGGTCACCTGTTGTGAAATTTACTAAATACATTTTAAAAAAGCCACATTAGACTTTCAAAACAACACATCCTGTGGAACGCACTAGTACTGATGTAAAACTGACAGATGTAATTTTCTTTAGTTATGGTAAGGGGTAGTGCACCTCAGTGCTATAGAACACCAAAAAAGAAAGGTATATTTACTTAAGTGCTAAGCTGTACGTCCATGTTCAGTGCATCTGATGGTGATTTAAAAATAGCAGCCCAGTAACCCAATCAGCAAGGACAAGACCAACACATGTGTCATCTCTGCTGGAGAACATCTGTTACAAGTGTCTACAACACTGGCATGCATCCTGGAGAGCCTGGCATTAGTGCAGTAAATGTGATGGACCACATTAAACTACATCACACCTCGCCTGGCACATGGCTTCCTGGATTGTGAAGGAGGTTTAAGAGCTTAAAAGGTTAAATATTTCAGGAAGCTCAATAAAAGGTAAAAGAAACAGATTTAATCCTTTATTCTGGCAAAGCCTGTCTTTAGGTGGAAGGATGTGTCCCTGCACAGCACTACACTTGGACATACCACTGAAGAGGCACAACATAAGAGTAAGAGAGGGTAAGAAGGCTAAAGTACAGTTTGTTGTTAACAAACACAATTAAACTGAGTGGAGAAAAAGTATTCACATAGCAATTTCAGAAAGGGCTAGAAAAGCAATGGGCCAAATGTTTTCTTAGTATAGATCCAAAAAAGGAAATAAACTACATGCTATCCCAACCCTGTTTCCGAAAAAAACATTTTTATGCTATTGATTTGCATTGCACAGTACATGTGTGCTGTAGGAAACATAATGCCACTTTTTCAATTAACATAACAAGGAAATGTTTCTATTAATATATATATCTGCAAACTGCAGGGGCCTCGAAGTCTAAATAACAACAACAAATTTAGTTTTATTTGTTTTTATGTTTTCTGATTTGTTGTTGTGTTTTCCTATTTGCCTGCAGTCAGCAGGTAACAAAATATATATTAAAATTATACACTAATAAAAACATACCTGATACATTTACATTATATTCAAATTCTGACAATAAACCCTACTAAATGTTACACACTGCACCTTTAATGGATTGAATTAATGAAGTCAATGTTACTTGTTGCATTTTTTTCAGTCTCGCTTTTAAATGTGTTTTAAATGTCGGAGAAAAAAAAAGATGCGATAAGGAATACAAAACAAAACAAGCAACCAATAGGGATTTTTTTTTCATGTCCTTCATACTTTTTTGCCAGTAAGATAGGTCTTAAATTAGATTAATAATTCCCTTTTTTTAACCAGTTAAAACCTGCAGAAACCCTGTATCTACATGTGCTTCAGTCATTCCACATACGTTGTACCTTGTTCTGGTTTCCTATTTGTTGTGCAGGTATGATAAAGAAAAAAAAAAAAAGCAATTACAGAGTGAAAAAGTCACTCCAAGAATGGTGGACTACAAAGAGAACAGAGCAGAACAAATGAGAAAACATACACACTCACACACCTACACACCCTAGTACACACAAACATACACACACACTTGAGTTCAACCCACTGGTTGAGGAATTTCTCTGAACCCTCGGGAGGAGGAGACAGGGACAGACAGAACACAATTAGCAGCAGCTTGTCACAACTTTGGACCNNTGTGTATGTGAGCGTGTGTGTGTGACACTTGCCCTCCCGCACAGCTCATTTATTGGATTAGTGCAAGACTGACCAGTGGGGATGTGGCTTGCCGGCGCCAGGGCCCGCTCTGAGGCTCCACGGCCTAGTTAGCCGTAATGCTAAGCTAACCTCCCACTCCCTGCACCTCGGGGGGGAAGCGCCACTGCCGTAGGGGGGAAAGGGTGCTTGTTACTGGGGCCGAGGTACCATGCTAGCAGGCCTCTCCAGGACGGGGAGGGGAGGGAAGGGGGGTTAGGATGGACTAATTATAAGGGAAAGCCCCAATTACAAGAAGAGGAAGACAGGGATTGCGGGGGTACTGGAGGGAAGGATGGAAACGCTACAGTGGAAGCCAGGCGTGGAAATGCCACGACTAGCTGCCAGTGACAACATCCTCATCAAACACACACACACAC
>NW_023340257.1:1950397-1953393 GCF_004916995.1 Morone saxatilis | reverse complement strand
CACACACACACACACAACCGGATGACCTCATACTGTATGGCTGACCAGCTCTCACATACACTACCTTCATTAGAAACACATGTTTGCTGCGTGTATGTGTGTTTAGTGTGCAGCGGGCTCTCACAGTACGTGTTATGCTTCTGAATACATTTCCGGCCTCGACATAGCACCGCTCTTGTATTTTAACTTGATCTCACACGCACACACAAACACACAAATCAGGTCTCCACACTCATCAGGGTGCTGGTAGGTAAAGTTGTGCTGCGGTTCATTTTGCCCTGTAGCCTGCTGAAGTGAGATGGAGGCCTGAATTCACTTTCACACTAAAAGACGGGCAGAAGGAAACACTACCAAATATGTAGATATAATGCTACAGTGGGTGCGTCAACACTGGGATATACGTACCTCTAAACACATGCACACAGGCAGTGGAGATCAGCACACTTATTAAATGTTAGCATAAGAAACTCGATACTTGATAGTTTTGGCCATAATTTCAGTCCTCATGACAACTGAATTGATCTTAAAACATGGGAACATTTTGATAAAAAGAAGTCAAACAGGTCAAGAAATACGAAACAAGAAACAGACTTCAACAGCCCATAAAGATCCAGTGTGTAAACATTTAAAGAATTTATTGGCAGGAATAGAACATAATATTCATAGCTATGTTTTCATTAGTGGATTATCACCTGAAAAAGGAATCATTTTGTTTTTGTTTCCTTAAAATAAACCATTGTTATTTACACACAGAGGTAGCGTTTCATGGAGCCCACCATGTTGAACTGCTACAGTAGCCCAGAAGGGACAAACCAAACACTGGCTCTAGATAGGGCCATTTGGTGTCTGTGAAACTCTCTAAAAACACAGAGTTTCTCCCTTGCGCTTGGAACAGGAGGGTGAACCAAGTGAGTGGCAATCTGCAACTACAATGCTAAATGCAACTAGATCCTACACACTGGACCTTAAAGGTTAATTAAGGCTGATTGATAACAATGACTGAAAAAAGAAAAGAATCTTGATTTATTTATACATATGTTACATCATTAATCATTTTGAGTCATTTTTTAAACTGAATATCTTTGGGTTGTGGACAAAACAAGAGATTTGACGACACCACTTTGGGCCCTTTTCATCCTTTTCTGACATTTTATTGATCAAACAACTAATGGATTAATAAAGAAAATGATTAACAGACTGATCGATAGTGACAATAAACGTTAGTTGCAGCCCTAAAGCACATTGGCCGAAGTTGGAAGCCGCGTGACGCCCACTGGCCAAAACGTGTGAAAATGTAAAAGATTTGTCTGCTTCCTTTCATTATACACTTATCAGCTTCTAAAACCACATTTAGGCCACTGGACACAAACTCTGCACTGAAACCAAGGATACCACAACGACATTATCAATCAAACTGACGGGGGCAGATTCTAATCTTTAATAACAGGCCAGCACTGGTGCCAGAAATTGGTTCAAAACCATCAAGCTTTATGTCTAGACTGCGCAGGCTGTGTTACTGTGACACTGATCTCTGACTGGGGAAAGAAAGCTAATGAAAAGAGAAGAGGAAAAAGAGACTGAGAGAGGGAGAGAGGGGGTCACATCTGGAGTCTTTCCTCTTGTCATCAGATAGATGGAAACAACAGCTTCCTGTGCTGCCGATAAAAGCGACGCAGAGACTTACACGGATCGAGATGGTAGAGTGAGTCGGGGCGCGGTGAAACAGGAGCAGAGGACGGCTGATGATGAGAGAAAGCTTTCAAAAATTGAAAAAACAATGAAAATGAAAGAAGGAGATAAGAGGGGAAATATGGCAGTGGACAGCTAAAGCATATAAAAGTTGCAGCACAGACAAAATGGCAAACAGGCAGTCTATCAAATGCACTGCTATCTACCTGCTCAGTCTGGCAACTCCGCAAAACTGTCAGACACACACTCCCACTGTCCAAACACGCACGGCGAGTTAGACAAACGGCAAGAAAATGACAAAGGGAAGCAGCTCTGTCTAAGAAAGCTGTCACTTTGCCTCCGCCATGATCCCCGGCAAAAGATGCAAGGCTCTGCAGCCATAACATGCTAACACGCGCTAGTGCTGCCACTACCACTACATGTCAGCGAGTCCAAGCCCGTGTCTAAACGTGTGTGTTTGTGTCTGCGAGAGGGAGACAAAGGTGTGTGTTTCCTGTCTCAACCTCTCAATCTCTCTTCCTTCATAACCTCTTTCAGTGCAGATGATAGTTGTTTTGCTGATGCACCCTCCCTTTGTGGCCTCTTTCCCGACCCTGCTATGTTTTTCTGTCTCCTCTTAAAAAAAATAAATAAAAAAAACTTGTGAGTCAGAAAACACATCTGCAATATATTTGGACAGAAAGTGCAAATGAAACAGGATGCATTAAGAGAAACTGGGGAAAACAGAACCAAAATACCAGACTCAAATGGAAACTGGATTCATGTTTTTTAGCATGAGGTTAGATAATGGCAGAATAACCCACTTAACTTTTGAATTAAAGAGTTTAGTTTAAAAAGTATACTACAGATCAAGTGAAAGTTACTAAATTATAAAAAAAAAACAACAACAACATATTTTTATTTATTTATAGTGTTTTTATGGTGTCAGTTGAGTTCTTTTCACTTGAGCTCCTCCAGAGCCAAAAAAGACGTTATACACCTGTTTCCACAGGCTGAGCAGCTATCAGCTTTACAAGTAAATTGAATCTGATGCAAAATTGGCGGCGTGCCCCTTTATTATATTGACACATGCTTACATTTGCTTCAACTTTAGAGTCCTTTCAATCTAAATTAGACCTCCCTCCCAAGCATCTCTTGTCTTCCTAAGGAGATACTATTATTAATAATTACACCACCATATAAAAAAAAGGATTTGCACAGAAAATGTGGAAAAAGTATTTGCAACAGGTTGATTATTATTGTACTATTATAGTATTTATTTGTGTAGTGTGTACTGTGTATTTCTACATGTATATATATATATATAT
>NW_023340257.1:1944691-1950372 GCF_004916995.1 Morone saxatilis | reverse complement strand
TATTTCTACATGTATAAATATATATATATAATATAATATATATATATACACACTACACTAATATATATATATAATATATATTATATATATATTATATTATATATTATATATTATAATATATATATATATATAGTGTAATAAGTGTGTAAGTGTAAAATTAACTGCCACCCCTTTAGATCCACCCCTGCAAGAAATACACAGTACACACTACTGTTTTTATATATTAGTGGTATCCACCTATGTACAGAGTTCTGCTTTCATTCTTCGTGCAGATACAATGGAGGTAGAAGAATTTCTGTCTGGGGTGCTCACAGCAAAAAATATATTTAAACAAATTCTACATCTTTTCCCTGAGTCAGTGTCATCATTATCCTTGGTAATCCATACCACAAAAGGGGACTATTTCTTTAGGTAAAACATATACTGGAGTTAGGCATTTCCTCTGAAAGACATTATGAATGTTGATTTTTTAATGCAATTTTTCAGTGCTGTCAGCAACAGAAATACACTTCTATTCACCTAAGCAGTATTAAAGTGGAGGCAGGATTCTAATTTCATTTGCATAAACTAACCCTTTTATATTACAAGAAGAAAAAGAAGAACAAGAAAGAAATGCTAACTAAGTCTACAGTGATAAGAGTAAAGGAAACTTGTCACTGCCACATTTGATACGCAATCAAACACAGACTCTCTCTCTCTCTCCTTATCTCTCTCTCTTTCTCTGTCTCTCTCACACACACACTAACACACAAACAGATTGAGAGACAGACAGGAAGTTGGGGAGGAATTCCCAAGCGGACATTTCTCACGTTCCTGCAGTGATTGGAAACACACTCTGGTAAAATGGCGGCAGGACATAATTTCCAGGTGAGGAGAGAAAGGCTGTAACCCCCCCCCCCCGGCACAAACAATATCCTCCTTGATATTATCCTTACACACACACACACACACACACACAAACCTGTTGTCACCTGGAGGGGGTTGGTCTTTAGCTGGCCGGCATCAACACACAATGGGTGCTTCTGTGGCTCGGCAGGAGCAGGTGAGCAGATAGCATCTACGTAAATGTGCGTGAGACACACACACACACACTCCTCACTACACGCATGCATGCACACACACAGACGATGAAAAAGACGAACACACACACACCTGCCGAGGAAATGAGCCTGCAGTAGGCCTCCACCTGGTCAGCCCCGAGGTGACACCGTGAAAAACAAAACGAAGGAAAAAGGCAATGAAGATAAAGAGAGAAATAAGTTTGAAAAGGGAGCCAACCATGAGTTTTTGTTTTCAGCTCAAAAAAAAATAATATCTACTTTTTCCCTCCAAAAGTTTGTGAAACAGCATGTGTCCTCTGAACCTCTGGCTTTTGTTTCATCAGAGAAAATAGCTTCTGAGCTTTAGTATGTATACAGTGATTCATCAAACCATTAAACATGACACTTAAGTAATATCTCCATTATATACATTGTGCTGTGAGGCCAGCACTGATACTGATACAAAACGACCTCCCTACAGTTAAAAGACATCGAAAAAAAGATTTATCATGAAAAATTAATTAATTAACTAGAAATGTCATATATTTCTCCTCCCTAATAAAAAGATCCAGAATTCATGAATATGCAAATGCTTTTCATTTCCAAAATTGAACACAAGATGTTTAAAAGTCCATTCTCAGGGCAAATGTTCTGGAGGTTTTGTAAGCTGGGACCCTGACCCCAATGTTGGGAACTACTGGTCTAAACTACAGATTACTACAAATCCAAATCCAAATGACCAGACAGTCGTGATACCTTTGCCAAAGTGAAACTTTAGATTTCATCTTCCATTAAAAACATGTATGAAGAGATTTATTATTTCACAGTCACACTCAGAGACCTGGAGTGTGTGTGTGTGTGATGTAGAGATAGTCTGAACATCTTGTGACATGAGTCAGATGCTGAGGGAGTCAGATGCATATGCTGTTAAGTGCATCCTCCCCTTCCATCCTCTATTCATTTTTTACCACACTTGCCAGCGAGGCTCAGCCGCCCGCCGTAATTATCTCTGTGTACCAAAGTGTGTCTGTGTATGCGAGTGTGTGTGCGTGACTCCATCAGATGTGATGCGATGCATTAGGCGTTTCTGATGCTTAGGTGTAAAAAATCCCATTAGAGCGAGCGGGACGGCAGATCGATACCTTACGGGATCTAGAGTGACGTTGTGTGTGTGTATGTGTGTGTGAGTGTGGAAGTGCTTTAACACCTCTCAGAGGTGGATTAGTGCGCGACAGCATGGAGACACTGTCAGAGAGGGTTAGTGTCAGAGAGGGAGGGAGAGCAAAGTGTAGAGGGAGAGAGTTGGAAAGATGGAAAGAAAAGAGAAACAGATGGAAAGGAGAGCAGTGGTGAGAATTAGAAGAGAGAAAGATGTGTCACTCCTGATGACAGTGTGCTGTTTTTGTCCTCTATGATTTGGGGAGGAGAAAGAGAACAGGGTGATGGAACTGTTTTCACGTTTAAGACATGTAGGGACCCATGTATTGAGCAGGGCTGGGTATCACCGGGTACCTCGCGATATGATACTATCACCATATTTTGCCCACGATAACGATAATATCACGATACTGCGATTCTGCGATAATTTTATATTTATTTTATATTTATATCATTTTTCAGTGAAGTATTTTCGACAGGGTATGTCATAACTTGGTTTTAGTGTGTGTAGCATTCGGCGGAAGCCTTCATTTTCGACTACACTATATGGTCGAAGATCTTTACAAATAAAGCAAGCAATGGACTTTGTAATACTCGCAGCCCTGGGAGATGCAGAATGAAGCTTTGCTTTGAATGCGTTATCGATGGTAGGCTGGCTTACAGACGCGTTAGCATTAGCGTCGTCATTAGCCGTCCTCACGGCAAGAACCAGATGATGACGGACCAGGTGGCTGTGCATGTTTGTTGTGTTGCCCGTGTACTTGACCTTCGTGAGACATTGTTCGCAGATCGTGAACTCTTTGTTAAGCGTTGTTCTATTATAAGAATTGTAAAAGCCGAAGTGGGCCCAGACTTTAGATTTAAAATTAGACGGTGCATCTTTTACGTGTTTTTCCCCGTCTTGCGCCATTCCCTCTTCTTTTTGTTTACCTTTTTTCTTCTTCTTCTCTATCGCAGTAGACTTCACCCACTCTCATTCATGCTAAGTGCCATCACTTGGAGGCTTGAAGTAGTGACGCTGTAAATCAAAATTGCAGCAGGCTTTTGTGACAGAATCTGTTTAGAGCGGCTGTTTATTGTTTAAATATCGATATTTGGCGCCAGTGTATCGATAACGTCCTGCAAGACGAAATATCGCGATATATCTTAGTATTGATATTTTGGCACACCCCTAGTATTGAGCGGTATGTTTTTGCAGATGGGAGGTCTGGTTGGAGGTTTTTTCCTAATCTTCTGCGTTGCCTCACTAACTTAAGGGTCATGCACACACAGGTGTTTTCAGTTATGGCTGATTAGAGCTGACGGTGGGCAGGGCGATGCTGGGAATCACACGAGGTCACCTAAAAAGAATGATAAAGGTGTCAGGAGAGTGAGGGTTCCCATAGTTCGGAAAAGAGGTGCAAAATAATTGAAAACACCTGAATGTGTTGAGAAGATGTGCAGGGGCTTAAAATAATCAGTCAATCAAGAAAGAGCTTTTATTGTGTAAAGGTGTATATTTTTAAATGACTGATTTAGAGCCATCTTTAGGGAACATTTTACCAGCTGTGACTGATAGAAATTGCAAGAGGGCACTCAGTTAGCTGTTAAATAAGGAAGATATGGCATTTTGACTTAAATGTCTCGTGTTATTTCAGCTGTGACAGTGCTCCTTAATGTGAAATGATCAACACAGTGATGCAACTAGGGGTGCAGGATAATTATCAGGGCAGATAAATGATCAGCTGATAATGGGAAATTTATATTATTGTAAACTATCTGGATAATGACATTACAGCCTAATAGGCTAAAAAATAGTTTATTTTGAAGTCTTATGCAAAATGATTCATAGACTTCATGTTCTATGAAAGCCAAAGTATGTATATGTAGATTTTTTAAGTTCTTCACTAGAAAAACTAGATGAACATTTGAACAAAAGTCAGAGCTGTTGTTTGTTGTTGTTGTTGTTGTGATGTCTGTTAAATTTGGTCAGAACAGAGTTATGGAACATCAAATCATCCATCTTTGCTCACTACATCTCAGCCTTTCTTGTCGTCAAGTGTGAAGTAACTACAGGCTGTGAACTTCTTTTTAAACTACAAAATGTAAAATTGTCTGTTCTCTATCGGTATCGGCCATGAGAAACAGGCATTATCGGTTATCATACTGGCTGAAAAAAACAATCCATATATATAACATTGCAAAACATAGGTTCATTTTCCAGGACCTTTCCAGGGCATTTTTCAGGAGTTTTTCTTAACAATACAGGACAGCACTTGCTCCCAAACGGTGGTCAGCCATAGGTGGTCATCGTTTAAGGGACACTCTGTTAGCTCACACTTGTAATGCACTTGGTTGTTCTCAACAAGGGCCGATTTTTCTGCTTTCAAAATTTACTCCAGTTTTCCTCTAACAGTAACATTAATTTGGCTACAGCACAGGCTAAAATACAATTAAACTATTACTATACTTAAAATACTATTTACAGAATATTTGGTTATTTTAATCAATTTGCAGATGTTTCCATGACTGGAAAATCTAGTCCCTAAATTTGTAGGTCCGCCATGTTGAACCACCATGTTTCTACAGTAGCCCAGAAGGAGCAAACCAAACACTGGCTCTAGACAGGGCCATTCACGGTTTTCCAGAGTTTTGTTGCCACCATTTGTTTCTTCTATATGCTTGGAACGAGAGGGTGAGGCGAGGTTGTTGCAATCAGCAACTACACCGGTAGATGCCACTAAATCCTACAGACTGGGAAAAACTGACAGAAACCTATTTAAACCCAAGTTAATATGTATTTATTATCATTTGCATGTTCAGATGACCTGATGTGCACTGGAGTTGGGTCCAGTGTGTAGGATTTAGTGGCATCTAATGGTAAAGTTATAGATTGCAACGATTTGAATACAGCTCAGCCTTCCAAGTATGTAGGAGAAACTACGCCATGAAACTCATGAAAGACACAAAAGACTTTATCTAGAGTCAGTGTTTAGTTTGTCCATGTTGGGCTACTATAGAAACATGGTGAACTCCGTAGAGAATGTCTCATTCTAAGGTAACAAAAACACAACAATTCGTATATTTAGGTGATTACACACTAATGAAAACATACAATAGATCCTTCTAGAGTTTTAGCATTATTCAAGTTTAAAGTTAGTTTTTACCTGTTTGTGCATAGAGGTGTGTGTGTGTGTGTTCAAACTCTAAATCTTGCTCCTGTGAGTCCATAATGATGAGGCCGGTGAGTGCCTGTGTGTATCAGAGTGTGTGAGGTCAGCATACGCCTCCACTACTTCCCCTTCACATCTTGGAAGTCGTGGCCTGGCAGACGGAGAGATGGCCAGCCTGGCAGGGCGCCCGCCACAGATTGAGGTCATGGGAATGACAGGGTGGCACCAACAGCATTCCTCCCCCATCGCCCACTACCCCCGCCTCACCCCTCACACTGGAACACACCGCTCCTCTGTGACATGCAAGTGTATGTATGTGTTTGTGTGTGTT
>NW_023340257.1:1944314-1944591 GCF_004916995.1 Morone saxatilis | reverse complement strand
TATAAAGAGCAGCTGCTCAGTCTTCACTGCCCTCTGGCACTGCACACACACACACACACACACACACACACACACACAGTCACATGGATGCACAGGCACACATGCACTTGCTGTATAACACTAATGCTGCAGGGCATTCCATCTCTCACAGATTATAAGTGTGCCAACACAAAAACACACACACTCATTGAGTGTGTATATGAGAGACAGAGAGAGAGTGAAACAGCAAAACCTGATCAGCTCACACCCCGTATCAATCCATGTCACTCTCTGATCT
>NW_023340257.1:1943602-1944281 GCF_004916995.1 Morone saxatilis | reverse complement strand
TAAATCCCTACATGTGGCTAAATCATTCCCGCCATGTAGTCCCTAAAGCCTCACACATACACACGCAAGCTAGCACACTTCCTGAAGTCTTAAAAGTGACCGAACGATAAATCTTAGAAATGTTAGAGAGGAGATACGAGGAGGTGTAGACAGAAAATGGAAAAAAGAGTTGGGAAGGAAAGAAAAGGAAGAAAACAAGCACCCTCTGTCTTCTTTTTGACCACTAGTGCTGATACAGTTAGTCGATCAATTAATCAAGTTGATGTATGTTTAGTGTAAACACAGAACCAAATTAAATCTCTCTGCTACCTGCACCCTTCACTGATGTGAATGCCACAGAAACTGTAAAGCTAAAACTAATTAGGACTGTCACGATATCAGATTTTTCACTACATGATGGCCAAAATAATTATCGATATTATCAAGATATGTACAGAGAAGTCATAGAAAAGCAATCAAAAACAGTTAAATTCATCATATTTTATTGCATGTTTTGCCTCTTTTTTGGCAAATAAATACACTCAAAATACAAGTGTAGGGAGGTGGAGGGAGTACAATAAAGCTAATAATTAGTCTGATTAGCCAGGGTCACTAATCAATACACCAAATAATCAAACTAATAACTAACTGAATTAAACTAAAAGCTGCCTAAACCAACACCCTTTAAGAAATATGACAT
>NW_023340257.1:1942883-1943550 GCF_004916995.1 Morone saxatilis | reverse complement strand
ATGTTCCAGGAATTCCAGGACCAGCAGGTAAACCACATTTAAATGTGTCACTCGTGTTACTCGCCCTTACTTTGCTTCCTGTTCTTTCAGATTTTCCATCAGATCACCCGCCCCCTTCTCTTCCTGATAACAGCTCAGTGGTTCCCTTTGCCTGATTGCTGGTGATGACAAAAACAACAAGGAGCGGCGATGGCCATAGAGATCTGCTACTACGTCCTGTCACCGACCAATGGGTCACCAAACACACCCCGAGGCGATGGACAGGATGCCACCCCCTATGGGGGGGCAGAGTGGCAGCAAGGTGACAAAGGTGCCTATTGATGAAAATAAAATCAGGAGAGGAGGAATGGAGGGGCGGGGATAGGGGGGTCACGGGAAATGAGGGTATTTGTCTTTAAGGAAGAGATCGGATGGCCAGGCATCTTTCTGTCCTGCGCGATCACTGTTGTCAGTGTGGCCACTATAGCACAAAAATACAAGGGCCCTTTATGAGGCTGGGAGGTAATTGTGGGGTATAGGTTACTGGGGTATGTGTGTATTAGAAAAAGAAAGGGAGACAGAATACCACAGCACAGGTGCCTAGTCTTTTAAATGGCTGCTCAAGTATGAAGGGGAGAAGAGAAGAGGGAGGGAAAGATGGCAGGCAAAGAGTATGTGTGTGTGTGTT
>NW_023340257.1:1914258-1942864 GCF_004916995.1 Morone saxatilis | reverse complement strand
GGGGGGGGGGGGTGCGCGCACACCCTCTGTCCTCATCTTTTTACCCAGTCATTCATAGGCTGGCTCTTTCATTCTCCCCCAGCCTCTGTGAGAACAATAACGTAGGGGAAAGCCCCTTCTCGCCTCAGGGTGGTGCTGATGGTGGTAGAGAGGTGGTGGGTCACTGGGACAAGGGGGGCACTGTGTCAGCGATGCTAACAGGTGCATGCATGCATACAGACATTCACATAAAAACCTGGTTGAAAAGTGTTTGCGCATGCTTTAGTTCACTGGGTACCTATCAGGTTTACTTTACTACTAAACTTAATGCGTTTAGATTTTCAAAGCCCCAAAGAAAGATAGTTTGTTTTTGTTTGCAGGGCGTCAAATACAGATGCTTTGGGACCCTGGGAATGAAACTCAACAATCAACTATCTTTACGCTTCCATCCCAAAGTGTCTTTCTTTCTGTCATTAGAAGCAAGAAGAATGAGCCAGAGGAACCTGATTCTTTCACAGATTATCTCTCTTGTGTACTGCTGTCAGGATATAGTGAGAATGTCAGCAATGATGACAACAAGTTATTTAAAAAAAAGCTACCTACTGCAGCTTTAAGGCTGTCACAGAAAATATGAATATATTAATGTTAATATTGAAATGCAAGGCAAAAATCACATGAATGACGGTCCCTATTCTGCAAATCAAATGTGTCAAGACAATATTTGTTCTTGACAGACAGCTCATAGCACCGTGAAACCCCCGATCTCCAAACTACAGACAGGTAGAAGAATAACTGATGCCCATGTGAAGCTGTTCTTGAGGTTCATGGTGGACCAACACCTTACTAAGACATTTGATCTTTTATGTGAAACCAACAATCCCAACGCGCACACACATATATACACACATCCTCATACATAGAATCAGTGAAGGTAACTGAGCTGTGATAATGTGGGGTGGATGTGGCTAATGGCTGATAGCTGCTGATCCCACACTGATTAACTCAGTGTTTTACAGGATGCTGCTAATGGACTGACACACACTAGACTGAAGTTACAAGGACAAACATACAGTATACACACACACACGTCTGTACACACACAGACCGGAGAGACAGAGAGAGAGAGAGAGAGAGAAAAGATAGATTGATTGTGGGTTAAGAAGTTTGTATGAAAAATGATTGTGAGAACTGTCAATCACTGCTTTCTTGAAAATAAAAATAATACCAAATCCTGTCTTACATGTCAATCAATACATTGGTCTGACAGAAACACACACACAGACAGACCAGTGCCAAAGTCTGGTAGTTCTTTAAAGTGTCTTCAGCATGTTGTGATAAGCCAGCTCCATCTCGTCCTGCCTGCTTTGCTCTGCCGCCAGCTAACACACTATCACTGATTCACCGCCACAGATAAATCACACACACACAGATGGACACAAACAATGAGGCAGAGACGTGACGACAAAGCCAGGGACGTATACACACACACACACACACACACACACAACAAAGATGACAACAACAAAAACAACAAAATGGCTGATGCTACAGACTGAGAGGATGGTTGTTATTTCCTGTTTTGGTGCAGGGTGGCTTTCTTTGCAGAGTCAAAACACAACTACAGCAGTGTGGAGGACTGGGAGATTTATCAGCATGCACACACACACATGCGCGCACACACACACACACACACAACACACACAACACACACACACACAGAGGTAAGATTAAATACTCTTTCTTTTAGTCTTGCAGTCTTATCTCTCTTTCAGGTCTGTCTCCTTTTCTTTCTTTCTTGATATGACCTCCTGGGCCACAAAATGCCACTGTGTAGTCTAGCTGGGATTGAAGCCGCCTCCCACCACACAACACCACACACAACGCACACACACACACACGCACGCACACGCACACGGCACACCGCACACGCACGCAACACACACGCACACACACCTCACAGCAAGGCCTGGGGTGCAGATCGGAGGTATTGATAACAGCTACACATTGATCCAGTATATTGCGGCTGGTAGAAAGAGAGACAGCAGTGTTGGTGCTGGGCTCCTCTGTCCCCTCCGTAGAGACAGATATGCTGAGTCAAGAAGCCATGACTGGAAGCACTGTACAACATACAGTGTCTCTGCGTGCGTGTGTGTGTGTGTGTGTGTGTCCCATGCAGATGGCGTCCCATCACCTCGGGGAAGGCAGAGATAAGCAGAGTGTATGGGCTGAGATAAGATGGGAACAGACACTGGGGAGACGGACTGACTATAAGTGAGTCACTGTGGGGAGGACTGCAGCTTTATGGCCTCGCTGGGCATGAGGACTCTGAAGGAAACACTTTTATTCTGACAAAAAACATGAGTCGGACACAGGCTTTCATGTCAGAAAATATATACATTTTGGGCTAGTTAGTGCAACTTCAAACTGCATTTCATGTGACAGTACAGTACACAGACTATAATATTACACATGAGAAAGAATAAAATGTACAATCAGACTGATATGTAGTGTGTACGGCAATATGTACGGCCCAAAATTTGGTAATTACCAAAAGCCGGATTTGGTCAGTTTTCACCTTTAATATTATGGCTATGGCACAATTTATTTGGATAGTCCACCTACAGATAGGTTATTGAGTAAAATGTCAACAGCTTATTAGTTAAGATTAAACAACAGTTTTCTGATATTACACCATGGTGGTTATGGCTTGGTTAGGTTTAGACAGAAAAAACATCTTGGTTGGGGTATGTTCATGAGTTGTCACATATAGATAATGTGTTAAAAATCTACAGCCAAAGCAAAACAGGTGAAATGTCACTGTAAAATTAGTCAACGTTACTGTTGTTTTAAGAGTCAAACTTGGGTTGTGCACTATGGCAGAAATCAATATATGAACAGGATTTTTCTTCCCAATATTGATAAACTGTATGTCCTGATATGTATGAGAGATTAATATGTAAGAGAGATTAAATACTAAATACACAAATTGATGTGTAATGCAATGAACAGCGTTCAACTGTAATGCATTACATCTGATGTTCATATCATCATTTCATTTCAGTGGATATTGATAATTGTTGATCATTTTTAATGGCCTATATTTAATAGGGACCAGGTAGAAAAAGGTTAAATTTAACCTCTTTATGTATCAAGGCACACAGATAGTAATGTTAATGTTTTGTTATACAGTACAGTACAGTATTGTTGCTGAGCTCTGCATCGTTGACCGCCTGTAGATCATTTCTTGAGATGGAACAGATGTAGGTTGTGACTGACGACATGATGCATACTCCAAAGAAAGAAGCAGCTGTGGTGATTCACTCACATAAAGGAATATGACAGGCTGTTCATACGAGCCAGGGCATTATTCTATTGAACAATTTTATTATTGCTATGTGTCTATTGACGATACATATTGCTATTGTTTCATAGTCCAGGCCTAATATAACTTCATGACATAGGTTTATATCAGCTAGCCCTATGTAAAACTATCTGATGTGATATATTTGGGGAATCACTAAACTTCAAGAATCTGAAGGTACTAAATATTGGCACAAAAAGTGTCTCTGGTGGCTTCAAGCCAAAAATGATGTTCATAATGTACTATCAATTCAATCTGAAGGGCTACAACATGCTCAGAAATGTGTCAATCTCAATTAAACAACTGATCACTTATCGCCTTGCCCCACACTGAAAATATACATGAAAATACTTCATCTTACTGTGGAACTGGTCCAATTTAAAGATATATTAATTATTGCAAATTCAATCCAGAACATTTTGCTATTGGCCTTTAAACTCTTATTGCTAAGTTCTGCCACACACAGGCGTTTTCTTCGGAGGGTGAGACAAAAGTGATGTGTGTGTGATAAGAGGCGGCGCCATGGCACTGGCAGGACACAACACTAAAGCCTCCCTACGCACACACACTGATAAGCATCACCTCCATCTCTCAGCCTGGCTCTGTCCTCCCGCCTCTCTCTAAGCTCTGAGCCAGTAAAGAAACTGAAAATACAGAGGACACTCGCTGGAGACAGAAGATAGTGGGCCGACAGAAGGATACGGAGAGAGGTGGAGGAGAGAGGAAGCGAAGATTAGACACAGGGGGAGCTGTAGTTTAACAAGTGAAGACTTTATCCCACTGGACTACACACAACTGTTCTACTTCTGTATCATTCAACAAAGCCTTTCCAACAAAACAACTTCAGCAAGGCTTTGTTCACTCGGGCTTATTACTCCAAGACTTTTTGATCTTAAATAAGGCTTCAAATATGTTTACAAATCAAGCTGGCAAGATTAGCAAATTTCATTATTTACAAAAAAAAACTTTTTACATATTATTTTACGATTACAATAAGTCAGTGAGACATTTAGTGGGATTATGGCAGAATATAATAATATTCATAGGTAGTTTAGGTAGTGATAATCATCTGAAATAGGCCCTTAGAATGAGCTGTTTTATCCACAGAGAGTTGGTCCTCTCCTACGTAGTCCGCCATGCTTTTTTGTTTTTTAATATTTTTTTGGGGGCGTCTTGCCTTTAATTGATAGGACTCAAGATAGACAGAAAAGGGAAAGAGAGGGAGCACAAAGGGCCACGGGTCAAACTAACCCATGGCTGCTGCAGCAAGGACTCAGCCTTTGTACATGGGGCGCCAGGTAGTGCTGGCGGAGTCTGCCATGTTGAACTGCCATGTTTCTACAGCAGCCCACATGGACAAACTAAACACTGGGTCTGGACAGGGCCTTTCACAAGTTTTTCGGCTACCATAGTTTAGTCAAATCCTACGAGGTCCTTTAAATAATAAATTTTTAATACAGTACATGTAGCTTTATATATTTATTAACTGATTACAATTAAACACTAAAACAAGTCTATGGTTTGAATAACACTATGGACTCCATAGAACAGTGTCTGAAATAGAAATTAGGACATGGAAAACAAAACTCTCAAATACCTACTGTATGTGGACCAAATGTATTAAACTGTGACACATATGTAATCAATCAAGCTGTGTAATAGCCCTCATATTGTGAGTGGATGGACAATAGAAATTAGTCTCGAAAAGAATCAACGTGATAAACAAATGAGGTTAGACTGTATCTACTTTTATCTGTTTACAATTGTGAGATGGTATGTGTTGAGAAAGGTGGAGAAGAACACTATCAGATATGTAAAACTATTTGTATGACACACCTTTTTGTGACACGAGCTGCAAATATTTCTCGACACCTGAGTAAAAAAAAAAAGCTAGGGGTGGCTATCTGTCAGTGCGAGGGCAGATCAGATGAGTGAAGTTTCTGTCACAAGACACAGCAGATAATGCCACAGACGCCACAGACGCCACAGTCGCTCCTCTATCTCTTCTATCAAACAAAAGGCAACAGGATATAATGTCACGCAATAAGTGATGATTCCCTCGCCCGCACTGGCAGTGAATACCAGGCATAATCCACACACACACACACACTCACAAGACCCATGTAACAGCATTATACCTTGAGAGTAAAAGACATATTTTAAAGGGGAAATCCTCTCGTTTGTGTGTGATTGGATTAGTCTAACATTGTAACCAGATTAAAGGAGGCATGTAGAGGGACATCAAAATCACTTGAAACCAAATCAATCCTGTCCAATGGCTGATAGTCTTTACAGGCCTATTCCAACTATCCCAGTAGATTTTATTACAGAATAAGGGCACGGTGCACTTAACAACAGGAAGGAAAACAACAAGGATTCAGCACAAAATTGACAACTCTGCATTAGGGGACGTACTGTCACAAAGCTTTTGAATAGCTAGTGTACATGACTGAGTACTTATCCACTTGGATGGGATTGTGCTGGTGTTAGAAAGCAGCAAAAGTACTTGTAGTAACATTAGTTAGAGTCCTCGGCTCAGAAGAGTATCGGTACTGATAATGTACTTTTTCAAAAACTCAAGGTCAATTCTGAGGCTGTTCTGTAAATAGTTTTTAAATAACTATAGCAACTGCTGATCAACCCATATCAATTTCAGACTTAAATGAACAACTTCCAGTTAGGCTTAGTGTTCAGCCTTGCCCATTCTGAGTACCAATACAAAAATACAGATATATCAAGTTGTCTGAACAGTAGCAGATAATGGTGTACTCGCTAATCCCTAATTTATGAATATCTTACTTATGTTTATAGATTTTTGTTTTCATGTACCAATGTTCTTTCTGTAGGTACTATCAAGAATGTTTAATAAAATTATATTGATTTAAAAGATTGTGTGACAGGACAGTGTTAGTAGTCCCCATACTATGTCCTTAGTAGGTATCATGCTGATTTACAATCAAAACAGCTATCAACTATAAAATACAGCACAATTGAACTGACAGCCTTAGAAAATGAGAGACGTTGGGGAAGTAGATGGAGTAGAATGAACTACATCTGAATGAAACGGGTAGGTGTACAATGAAAAAGAAGAACCAAAGTTGTATCACAGAGCAGAAGAGAAGGGATTCAAGTATAGTAGAGTCAACTGTTGACGTTTCCTACCTGATCCTGCATCCATGAGGTTGGACTGTCCTCTACGATCTGGCACCAGCCGCGATGAGCCGGGCATGCTGACTGGCTCCGAACGTACCGGCTGGATCCTGCACATGTATAGTATGTGTACATTATTACACACCCAAAAAGAACAAACCTACTTGTTGTTTTAGTGATTAACTGTAAAGCTGTCCACACTAGATAACTGGGGATATCTATGATTATAAGAATATTATTCTTCCACATGCTTGTCGGTTAAATTTCTGTTAAATTGCAGTGAGCACCTTGTAAGCTAAAACAAACCATCTTTGTGAATTACATTTATAACATCAAAATCAAGCCCAATGCAGCTCTAACGCCAGATCTTTACTACTGGGTGCATTATTTTTGATAGTTTCAAAGTACCTGAGGCTGTGTAGGTCCAGGTCGTCTGTGTCAAAGTCCAAAAGGGGCTGTTGGACGTCAGTGGGGCCCTGGGACTGAAGGACTGAGGACGAGGAGGAGATGACTGTGGTCTGGCCCGAAGGGTGAATGGTCTTAAACTGAAACTGGGGGCCCATCCACAGGCGCCGGTGGGGCCCTGTATGGGTCACGATCTCCACCTGAGAACACAAAGGTAAAGGTTAGTGAGAAGAGAGAACTATTTATAGTCTTCCAAACAAGGTCAAGATCTTTGAGAAACTCTCAGGTGTCTCTGTGCTTGTGTTTCTTGCTAATGTCAGGATGCTAACATGCTCACAATGACAATGTTAACATGCTGATTTTTGGAGGTAATGTTTATCAACCATCTCAGTTTAGTTTAGCATGTTAGCACATTAACATTTGCTAAATAGCACTAATAACAGTTAAGGCTGATGGCAAGGCCATTAGTTTTAATACTGTAAGTATTTGGTCGGACACAATGACTATGCTACAGAAAGCCAAAGACATGACGTCAGATTTAGGCTTCTTTTCTACCCCATTTGTAACTCAATGCAACAGACCTTTTTGACGGCAGACATTTTGACATGAAATAGTAGGGTTAGAGAGATGTTAATGTATTAGAGCAGCAACGTGACTCTGTTTAACCTGAATGGAACCGAACCCTAATTGGTATCATTGGTAACACCTGTGTTTATCTCCCATTGATAATTTCTTTTATCTATCTTCCTGAAAAAGCCAAGCGTATTCCTGAGGTCTACTATCCATATTCTAAGATAAATCAGTATCCAATATATCACTTGGTAATAGCAATAGAAACCTTTGTAATTTTAATAAAAGTTAAACAATGATTACCTAGTGACCACACAAAAAAACTTACCAGCACGGGTCCTTACAATGATATGGGTACATCATTGCAATTTAGTTTCATCTATATCCATAAAGTTCACCACAGGACTCTTCTAAAGTCATTTTTCTGTTAGCTTATAACCTTTCTAACATTTACCCATTTCTGTCCTGCTGTTATTACAGACATATCTGAGTTAACTGCAACTTATCCACGGACTCCCATCTATTGTCAAAAAGACAACATATCTAGACATATGAAGTGAGTCATAGAATGTACTGTTATACTATTGGACCATCCGACCAAACAGACAGACCAACACTGCCATCCATAGCACTCCTCTACTAATCCATCAGCAGTTAGTCAAGGATAGAGTCCTAGCAGCTTTTCTGAAGAATCGTCATGAGTGGATTTGACATAGTGGTTTGGCGTCAGTCTATGTGCCAATATTCAAACACCCCATGCAGTACTGAGATGAACTCAGTTACATGACATCCAACTAAAAGCTTGCTGTACTCCTGCACCAGTAAAAGTCGACGTTGTCAGAACTCGTCAAGGTCTTGTGTGTGTTGGGAGTGCTGGGGGCATGATGGGAAGCCTTCCCGGAGGGTTAATAGAAGTGTGACACTAGGAGCAGCATGGCAGCGAGGCTGAGGTGAGGCCTACTGGGAGAATAAGATGGTGCTGGCATGGCAGGCGGTCCATGTGTGCCTGAGATGAGTGGCACTAATGCTGGCTTAAAGTAGGATAGGAGAGGGCTACAGAGTGGCTGACTCATAAACATTGGACTATTACTGCCTCCTCCATTCTCCATCTCCTCTTTACTGACTAACCATCTCCTGCCTTGGACTCCCACTTTTCACTGCTCTCCCACGCTAACTTGGACTTTTCAACTCCCTGCAGCACTTAACACGCCTCTTGGTGTCTCACTGCTCACATTTCATTATCCTTACTTTGTACGCATTCTTCTCTCACCTCAGTCCAGCTCTCAGCTCACAGTCTCACTCCACTCTGGCTGCCAGGTGCCAACATCTGAGAGTGAGAGCTTACACTTCCTTAATTCTTCTGCTTGTCTCTGTTTCTACACATACATGCTCATGAACATTTAGATAGAGGTGGTCTGTCACAGCTGTGCAAATTAGGCCACAGAAGGAGGGAGGAGGATAGTCATTGTGTGTGTGTGTGTGTGTCTGTGTGTGTCTGTGTGTGTCTGTGTCTGTGTGTGCTTTGCCAGTAAACACCATCAATGTCACGGCCAGTCGCAGAGCTGAACAGCTGCCAGTGTGCTCTCTTTGCAGCGGGATGGAAGGTCCAGATGTTACAGTCCAGTGTCAACCCCTGACCCCCTCCCCTTTCCATCTCGCTGGACAGAGTGCAGGACATGTTGCTCCGGTTTGTCCCTACGGCCTATACCCTCTATAGACTGGGCACCAAGCGAGATCAAGCTAACTAATGGGAAACACGTTTGTTGTTGTTTGTTGCAAACAAACTTCAGACTGGTCAACATCAAGGAAGAGGTAAGCCTGTCTACCTGAAATGAGCTTTACCACATCAAATAAAAATGTACATGCATCGGCAGCGGGTTTTAAGAGGTACAGTGAATATAAAGACGTCTGACGTCTACAGTGAGCATTGACGTCTACAGACAAAAGTGTTTATACCCATTTCAGAAGGCCACCCTGAAAAGCGAGGTGAAAAGGATGCCCTCATAGCCTTCACCTGGTTGCAGGTTGCATCCCACTGCCTCAAAATCTTTACTATGAACTATGTATGTGTCTCTTGGGTAATGTAAACGCAATGTTTTGTACAAACTGGGACATCAACACTGCTTTTGGACAGTCTCTTTTTGAATGCATTATGATATATCAGTTGTTATACATGTAAAAAGTGAAGTTCAAACTCTTGCCTATGTCTGATCTGAATTGCAATATCCATTAGGGCTAAAATACTTCTGACAGTTCACAGTCTGTTTGTGAAGCAGTCCAAGAATGGTCTCCAATATTTGTTAGTGCAGCAGCTTGAGCCATCAGTTTGCCTGGTTTTATAAAAAAAGCACTTGGCATCTAATATTTTACACATTGATAATGAAATATCATTAATCCATAGTTAGGGAAAAATAATAACTGTAATCCTGCAGAATTTCCTAGAATGCATTTATTCGTGTATTAGGAAAGACTAGAATCTTGAACAATTTTACCATCCATCCACTGCTACTGTCTACGTCACATTCTTTCCATCACATCACCATTGACGGATGAGATGTAGAGACCTGAAGTGGATTCTGTTAGGGCAGGATGTTTTGTCTGTCTACTGACAGCCAGCCTGCTGAAGAGCAAGTAACACTGATAGGCAGCAAATGGCATGATGCTGCAGCGAGCTAAAGCACTGACATGGAGGGTCACAAACCTCACATTTCATTAGGGGCCCGCCATTCAATCCAAAATCCCAACCCAATGCCAAAATGCCCACTGATAATCTAATGAAGGCCATTGATATGATGTAATGAAATCCACAAGGCAGTGCTCAGCCTCTAATTTAACATAGCCTATATGTACTTAGCATTTCTCAATACGCCAAGCTATTGTGCTTGATGTGTCCTAGTCTTTTCACAAATTTTGGAGGGAGTGAAATAAATACAAACTAACCTATATAACTGACCTACAAACCCACGTTTCATTTTGGTTCGGTCCTCTTATCCTAAATTTACTGATAGTCCGAAATGTTCCTTAAAAGCTACTTATCTTAGGTACATGCATGAAGAGCTGTGCTGTTACATCTCCAACCACTGACAAATGCACCACTACCACTGCTCTGACAGGAAGTCACCAAAATTCTGGGTTAGTGCAATGGATAGTTTTGCTCCTGGCAAACTATCATGGCAGATATGAACCAGGGCCTCAGCAAGCTAAGTGGGGTGCATTTTAACCAATCAATTATGCATGCAGTGGAATAATTGATGGTGAAAATGTAGTGGGTTACCTGCCAACACCAGAGATGAGTGCATTGAGGGTTAACCAAGCTGAAAAGCCCAGGGTATGTGTACTGGATTTCCATAACATGCCTTGACCAAATACTATGAAAATTTGAGCACAATTTAAGATGGCGTTTGTGACTGGGAGAAAGCCACAAAGTAAGTCATTTTATTTGACTGAGGAAGAAGAGTAAATATGTATGAAACCAAATAATTAAGATCCAATTACTGTATGCACAAATATATATACACAAATACCTTTCACTGGGGATGGGAGGATCGCATGTCCTGACCACAATCCAATTTTGTTCAAATTTTGCCAAATAAGAGTTAATGTTGTAAAAGCTGCAATTAATGCACTTGGGAGAAGTGGAACATGTCAAAACGCATAATTGATGTAGCATCATCCAATGAAGTTGTTACAGTTGTGTTAGCAAACAGTTTTCCATATCCAGCAACATAAGCATTTATTTAGAGTAACCTGAGAAATGTACAGTGATATTCACTTTCAATTTATTTCAGCTCCTAAGGGGAAACCTGGGGCTTTTTAGTTGCTAAACACTCCACTATGTTCACCAGCTAGTCACTAACTTTGTCCGCCTGCCATTTGGTGCTGGGGAGGTAGTGTACAGGGTTCATCAGAGCTTTCTTACTAAAAACAGCTTCCTGCTACGTCTGGAAACAACCCTAATGTGATAGGAGATGAGGGCCAGAACACAAAAAAAATTAATAGGAGGTTAAAGAGGTTAAAAAGCCCCATAGAGCTGAGAGGAGGAACTGCAGAGATGGATGAGAATTCTGTGTCCATTGCAAACTAGCCCCTTTTCTATTACACATACTTATTTAATAATTGTTCAAGTAGAAATATTGATTAGTGCAGCTTTAATTTTTAATTAAGCAGCAAAAAATAATAATTTTGCTTCATGAACATGTGCTTAAGGTACGTGTCATTTCCCTGCTTTCCATTCATTGTCTATATGAGCAGCTGTACAATGCATTCTGGTAGCACCACGTTGTGTTTTGAGAGATGGTGTCAAACTAAAAACTCTAAAAAAACGTTGAAACTAACCGTTGTCAATCGAAAACCAAGACAGATTCGGCAACTACATGGCTTTTTCTTGCTTAAAATGTTTTCAGAAGCACATTTCAGTAAACTACGATTGTAATATGACAGAAAGTTTCTGCATGAGCTGCCATGTCTGCCATGGTTTGAAATCCCGACGCAGCAACCATTTGTCCAATCAGGTGCAGCCAGAAGTGTTTGCGTGGTTGTAGGAGGGTGTAGCACCAATATGAGAAGCGCCTTGATTCCCCCCCCCTCCAAAAAAGCCCCTGTGGACATGTACCATCACACCACAGTTTGACTATGTGCTAGACACTAATAAATGGTCATTGGTAAAACTACAAAACATAAGGCCTTGAGTCCTTCAGTACTGGATATATTTTTTAAAGTATGGAAATATTAGTTACTGGGAGATTTTGTAGAAGTATGACTGAGGCTGCAGCAATCAAACGCTGGGTGCAATCTCACTGAATGTCAGGTAATGGCAATCAATCCTAATGTCACTGTAATGTCAGCTGAGGTAGAGGTCTGACCTGAGAGAGCCACTCCTCATCCTCCTGGCCACTGTGGTCCGACGCCAGGCTGTCTGAAGACTCGTGACGTGTGATTGGGCCTGGGCTTCCTGGGGGCATTGCTGAGAGAACACACACACACACACACACAAAAACACATAAATGATTAAATGATTTTACACCCAATGACGACATTTGATATTCTGAAGCTGACAATATTAGTCCAATATCATCATAGCTTTAAAGCCAGAAAGTATCTCTCTCTAAAAGTGTGAAGGCCTTCGACATTATAAAATATGACACCAGCGCAGCTATCGGAGAGGGATATCAGTAAGCCGAAGCTGACTGAGTAGTCAAAGCAGGGCAGTGAATCACATTTTGCCATTAACTATTTACATAAATCAGCCTGTGAAGGAAAATGATAACTGACAACTAGTTTATTGAAGAGTGTTCGAGTCTTTAGGCTTTGACTGATATGGTCTTCGACAGCCAATACATACAGACTGCAGTTATTTTGTTAATATCATTTCTTAAATGTGATGACTGACCGGACCAGATAAAACTTTTAAAATCGTGCACATACGAGAGTCTTTTTTTGTAGGATCAAAAACTTGTGAGTAAAATCCGTGCCAGGTGCGTGCCAGTGTGTGTGAAAAAGCAAGTGTACAGTAAAGTGTGAGAGAGAGGAACAGCGTGTGTGTGGGCGTTATAAAGAGAGAGAGAGAGTGACAGAGAGACCTAGAGACAGATGGGGCTCTTGCAGGCTTGAATAAGCAGGCGTGGAGAATGAGGCCTAATGTGTAGAATCAGTCCTTTCTGTCTCCCACCTCAGGGATGGGGTTTGTTTAACACAGGAATGGCTAATAAACTTGTCAAGTCCACATCTGGAGCACAGGAGGCGCTCCTGTCTTCATCCACACACACACTTGCACTGTCACACACTTACACACGTACCAGGTGTTCATTCATACATCCCTGATGGAGGCGGTTTGGTGTTTGACACCTCTGTAACGAATGTCACATCAACCCCCCAACCCCAACATACACACTTCCCTTATGAAGTATGAGGTTTGCACAGTTCTTACACCTGCTTCTGAAGTAGTGCGCTGTGTGTATAACTGTGTTATACACAACGGTTGAACAGACAGAGAAAAAAGCGCCACCTACAGAAACTTAAACTGCATCAACAGAAAACCAAGAGAAATACATAAAACAGCACTGGACAGTGTAAAAAAAACACTGCATAGTCCTAAAGAACCTAAAGACAATCTAGTGAAAGAGGACTTGTCAAATCAATTGCCATTATAAAAACATCTAAGAGAGTAGCATATGACAAATATGAGGATATGAACATACAGAGAAGAAATAGTTACATTCTGTAACTCAAAGTTATCAAATAATTTATTTTTCAGGAAGACAAAGATTTCAAAGGGTGGAAAAAGACCACATTGCTAGATGTTTTTATTTGTCCTTTATTTAATGGATTCAAATAATTTTATAATAAAAACTTTATACATAAAAAATTAAATATGCTATAACTAACAATCATTTTCACAAAAAAAAAAACTAATCATAACTTCTTAGAGTCAAAAAAGTCTTAAAATTACTTGCTTTGGTTAAACCCCTGCAATATTAAATTTACAATAATATAAAACAGAGCAAAGTGACAAATTCTTACATTGGAGAAGCAGGAACCATACAATGTTTGATATTTTTTCTTCATAAAATATTGAAGTGATTACTTGATTTCAAAACAGAATAATAACAATGTGGCCAAAGCAATCTGCTATATGAAACCAAATCATACAAAACATTTCTTACCTCTAGAGGTATCTAGCTAAGTTTCTCTGCCTCAACTAAAAAAACAAAAGAGGATAAATGGACATTTGGTCCTCACACCACGAAAAGTGACATTTAAAAGCAAAATCTTATAAGGACTATTTATTTGGAAGCAGAGACATGTTTGTTGAATTTGTATGTAATTGTTCAGTGCAGTGAGCACCGCAACACAATATTCCATTAATCTCTACTGTATTAGGGTGCAGGCATAATGTCAGGGACAGATGAAACCAGCACAAATATAACCAAAACTATCTGCATGGCAAGATACCACTATGCTTTTTCTGTTGTTTTCTTTTGTCATTTGGTTGTAATGACACTTTAACAAGAGGGAAAGTGAGCTAGGGCTACAGTCAGAGAGACGGAGGCAGAGAAGGGTTCTCATGTTGTTTTAAAATGGAAGAAGAACAAAAGCCTGTGTTACTTATTAAACAAAATCACGACTCCCCTATTTCCTACCACTGCCTTCTCTCTCTCTCTGTCTCTCTCTCTCTCTCTTTGCTCTCTGACCCTTGGGGCCAATAGCTGTTCCCTAATTAATTATTGATGTTCTGAAGCAGTTGGTGGACTGGCTGGATCAGGTTTCCAGGGAAGGAGGGCGGGGCTTTCAATGGCCAGTCACAGCCAGGCCAGGCTCCGGTGTGGGGAGCTAGTGGTCATCCCCATGGGTCAAGCAAAGAAACAACTCTCCCTGTGTGTGTGTGTGTGTGTGTGTGTGTGTGTGTGTCTGTGTGTCAGTGTGCACGTCAGGAGCCAGACTGACCAAGGCTGTTACAGTCATATCGGCCCATCTTAGTGTCCGAGTAGCCAGCCACTCGGCCTTCTGCTTTTACAACCCTCATTACAGGCTCTTAAGAGACACAGCGTCAATGCAATTTCACAGACAGCTAATTTTTTAAGTGCAAACTTATTGCACCGCACTCAAGAAAGGAGTCTGAATGTATGGCTATAGCTACAGTAGAAATGACTGTGTTTTGTTGTTTATGGATTTAAAGAAACATCAGAGAATAAGCCAGTCATTACTTAGGAATGATCAGAGAGGAATGGGCATCAATTCAAGAGTAATAATCTACTGTAGACAAATGTGTGAAATGTAGGACAGAATTTTAGAGATTTTGGTGAAATGTACTGAATGTTTCCATCACACATTTGAAGGTATATCCAATGCCAAAACACAGCACAACAATTTTTATTTTATTATGAGACAGGATTTTTACAACTCTGGAAAGGTATTATCTTTCACTGAGATTATTGCTTCTGAACAGTTGAGATACAATGTTCATGTTACAGTTATTATACACTACCAGAAAGGACTTTTGCCTTTGACTTCTGTTGCGACAGACGTTGAGCTACATTAAGCTTCTTTGCCTGACCCTGCATTATTCTGCCATAAGTGCTGCAGCCCAAACATACTGCACTATCACTAAATCCTGGCTTTTATTTTGTGGTTGAGGGACCTTTCCAATTGAGTGGCGATGGAATATTTGTTTGCTACAAAAGGTTGGTGTTGGTAGGTGGTAAAAAAATATGTTTCTGACATGGGGTTGGACAATATCATATATACTATGAGACATTTGTTAACACTCATATTGTGGTATCTCTACATCTAATATCTCTGGGTGTATTTGCCCCTTGTGGGCAGCTCTGTAGATCAATAAGCAGGACTGCTGTATGGAAATGTTTCTATATAGATATCTGTATTTCTCAGGTATTCAATATGCTGGATTAGCCAAAAACAGACAGTGGAATCTTTTTAGTTCATCCAAAAACAGTTTATCAATTGATCTTCCAGATGATTTGTTTGTTGATTTTTGTTCTGTATCCCCGTGTATATTGTCTGGTTGTAAATTACCCACTTCTTAGGAAGTGGCAGAAAATGTAAAATCATCATTCAGTAGAGCCTACACTCACATTCTATTGTTCTTATGACGGTTGATGTCAAAGATAGAAAACTATAATTGATGAAATATGATTTCGAGCCAGTAACTGCCTTGTTAAAGAACAGGATGAATGATTTGTTTTCTGGTCCATTTCTTTAATAACAAACCCTGGTGATTATGTGCTTGCATACCCACATAAGCAGAAAAACAATCTTCTCTACACCACCGAGGAACAGAGTTGTCTGTGTTGCAGTCTTTATTGACTGTGGAGAGAGTGGTGTTTTGCTGTGCTGAAGGCTGGTAGCCAGTGGCCTGTTAGCCAGAGCAGTGAAGCAGGGAGTCAGAACAAGAACAAAGGCTGCCTAGGTATTGATGTAGCCCGACCTCCTGGGGCCTTGGGCCAGGGGCCGGACAGGCCGATCTCCAGGGATAGATAAGGGGCTAACAATCTGATAGATCTGGAGAGCTGGCTGCACGGTGGACAGAGAATAGCCGTCTTGTCTGGGCTGTCCGCCCTGTTCACCTTTATCTCTTTCATTTATATTTTTTAAAGATTCATTTTGTTAGTCTTTTATTTTTCCTCTCTGTGCTTTGACCCGCCCCACTTGGTTGCCAGAAATTTCACCTGCTCGGCTCCCCTCTCGACTGCTCCACCTGTACCTCTTCTCACTTTCCTCTCTTCTCACTTTCCTCTTTTGAGTAGTACTCTGGCAGATAGGTGCTGGCATACTGACAGACTGGGAGCTTAGTCATTATATATCATTCAAGGCGTATTTGACTGACAGTTCCCTCATTCAGCCAGCGCTACACTTACCCCATCCTTTCTCTGCCTCTCTTTGATTACTGACCCAGTCATGGCGCCATGGTTTCTCTTTACCAAACGCCTGATGCTCCAAAGCCTTCACTCTGGCCCCTCTCTCGGAGCAATTAGATCTATTGACGAGGCAACTGTGGCTGGCCTGTCATGGGCCTCAAAGTCCCAAGAGAGCAGCCAAGCCAGCCAGTCAGTCAGTCTCCACAATTAGCACATTATATGACAGGTAGGGAAGGGGAGGGCCGCGGCCAAAAAGCAAAGCCTCTTTTGCTGCCATCATCATCGGGCTCAAAGGAGCCAGCTAGAAATCCAGGTGGTAAATTATTCACCGGTTTGTTTGCTTCAGAGCAACTTTGTGGCGTGGGGAAGAGGTGTCAGAAAACATACTGTGGACAGCTAGATAAATAGCACCTCGACAAAAAAATCATACATGGGAAAGACCCACTGTGTATAAAAAGTCTCAATGTAGCTAATGAGGGTGTGAAAACCTCACATTCATCACAGTGCAGACACTGTTATCATAGGGATTAGAGTAGTCATTCTGTTATTACCCAGCTCCAACACCTTAGGCCAAAAGAAAAAAGGCCCATTCACACACTTGCCTAATAGACAAATGAGTACTTTTGGAGACACAGACAGGAATCCTGTGATTCTGCCTAAGCTACAGATAGAGGATTCCCCAAACACTAAAAACTTGGCTCGAGACTGCTTTTATTAAGCCAGATCGTACTACTGCATCTCCTCTATTTGTGAGTGTACTGTATAATGTGTGTCTCTTTCTTCCTTATCTCTCCAAGGCAGTGCTGCACGTTGCCGTCCTCTGCAAGGCTGAGTGCTGCCAGTAGCTGCTACAGATGGACAGGTGGAGATAGTGACCATGAAGTGGCGCCACTGCTGCCTTTTATCATCCCGTCCTGGAGGCTCCGGTCTGGCCTGACCCCGGCCCTTCCTCTCCCCTTCCTATTCCTTTCCCTGCATACTGCATTTTTAATCAGCCTGGGTCATCCAATATAGAGCCATGAGACCGGAGACCATGGCCTGTCAATCAAGCACTGCCACCTCTTTGCCTTGCACCACCTTTTTAGAGACGAAGTCATAGTTTGGTAGACAATTAGCTAAAGGAGAAATTTATATAGATTTCTTACCCTAATTCTTTGACTCTTTCAGTACTTCTGTTTCTCGGCTAGAAGTAAAAACTTTCTTGCCTCATTTCCTTTGTTGCTACTAGTTATTTCTTGTGGTGGTTGTATCCACGATGTAAATTAGACCTAGATAGCACAATTTGTTCTGCAAGTAAGAACACTGTGTCTTTTCAGTTTCCTCTGCAGCAGCATGATCTTTGTGCTCAGCAAGAGGCAGCTGGACAAGAGGCGTATGGCTGTGTTGTAATTCATCCTAAGGTCAAATCGACTCTTTCTCCTGGATCACTTCTCTGTTGCGCTGCCAAGCCCTGGAGGAAACAGCATAGGAGAGGGCCTGCAAAGGGGACACATGCTGAGAAAAAGGATGTTGAGAGTCTGCGCTCGGGTGCAAAGCATAGAAATGGAAGGTGGCACTCCAAGAGCAACTCGGTCGGTGTTGGTGGTGTATAGGACGCTGACCCGGAGGGAAAATGGCAGGAGCACAAGAAGTGGGTAGAGGGCTGAACAATTATGTTTATAGCGTCTTGACCTCGTTCACACTTGGTTGGTTTGGAGAATAAAGAGATTCGGCGGTGTTATCTGGCTATTGTTAATTGGATGTAAATGTTAATGCAATGAATCTCTCTCATTATGCAGGCACTTCCACTGCCCATGCTGGCAGAGAGAATGGTGGAAAAAGCTGACGCCCGTACCCGTCACCCCAACGTGTCCTCATCGCTCTGACACTAGGAGAGACCATTAGCACTAATTTGGGAAAATATCCTACCAGTTAGACCTGGAGCACTGCAGAAGTCAACGGAGATGAGTAGAGAGATTAGGGTAAACACAGCCACCACTTGCCCTGGAGCAGCCGCAAGAGCTAATTACAGATTTTGTGTGTTTATAATTATGGAGTGAGCTCAAAACGCCAGCCTATTCCAGGGGGTGGATTGATTCCGTGTGTGGCCATCCATGTGCACTTGCAAATGCATGCGAATTGGCCTTTCAGAGGGCAACATAAAGTGCTTATTGCTCTGTACTTGTTATTGAATTAGAGAAAGTTTAGGGTGTCAGCTAATTGGTCTGAGTCCGGCATCTTATAGCACAGTGCAAGCATGTCCTGAAGCAGGCGTGTAGTGTGGCCGGCAAAGGACAGATTCGAGGTGCAGAACCGAACAGAAGAACTAATACTAGATTACTTGTGACAGGGCTCAGAGGATATGTAATGGTAGAAATGGTTGAAGCATCTTTCTCTGAAGTCTTTGAGAAAGGAAATGTTATGGCTGCTGACTGGAAAGGTCTCTTCTCAGCATGTGGCACAGATAAGAGGCTGAGGACTGGCTTTCAACACAGTCAACATGGATAATCATCAGAGATTAGGGGTCACCCCCTTGAGTAGTACTGCAGATAGTACATACAGAAAACATACATAGTCATGTTAGCCTGTGCAACCAAAACATACATAGACCTATGTTTTATGATGCACACATGTAATAAACAAACATAGTATTTGCAGGCCAAGCAAAAACATCAATAGCATCAGAGCATAGGATTTGGTGGTTAATGAGTACAAGAAAACTCAGATTCACATTTTATTTAGAGATCTGCAACGATTGATTAACCTGAAATTACAAAAATATCTCAGCTTTTATCTCATCTCAGCTTAAAGAATGAAATTTCCAAGATTCTACACTGTCTGTATTAATAACATGGCATCATATTCTTCAGGATAATCTTAAAGCCACTATGAAATAATTTTTAAGTGATTATAGTATCTTTCAAAACATTTGTATGGCCTCAGTTTTTGTTTGAAGAAGAGACCATCTCTGTGACAACATAGTGGTTTGAAATTTGACCTGACCATATAAAAATGAAAAATATAGATCCAGAGTGACTTAAGTGCAGTTTGGAGAAACAAAATTAATTCACAACTGATGAGGTACCAAAAGCTTGTTTCTAGAAATCCTTTATTGTATGCTTGTAGCACGATCATAATGTTTCTGTCTTTACCAGGATCCCAATGACCTGAAACGTGAAACACATGTTCACTTCCATTTGAGCTGCCTAGCAAATCTGCATTGATTTACATCTTTCCATTGACTTAGTCTGCACTTCTGCTTCTCCGAAATGTTACTTTGCATTCTATTTGAACACAACCTGATACTAAGATCACGCTTGTTTGTGTAAACTAATGAACACAAAAAGGATTTGTTTAGCACTTACCAGCCAGAAGGTACTGATAGTATTGCACCAGGTCTGAGGCCAACACCAAGGGGTGGTTAGAGTTGAAGGGTGGCTGCAGCTCGTTCCACTGTGGAGTCCTGCTCCGAAAAAACAAACCGTCTATGAGACTGATTACATTAGAGGCACTTTTTCTATGACATACTGGTGAATGTAGTGTTACCTGGCTAGAGTCCAGCAGGCCCTTGGACAGGTGCTGAGCTCCAGAGGCGTGTCATCGCTAATCTTTTGAGCTGTGCTAATTGGTCGAGGCTCCAGGACGTGCTCCACCAAGTTACCATAGCAACTGATGATGTACAGTGAGTCGACAACCGACTGCCTGGATTGATCTGTGAAGAGAATGTGAAAGATTTTGTTTTTATTAGCCAATTAGTTTTCACTTATTGACTGTAGAAAAATGTGAAAACCAGCTTTGATTATGATCTTACCTTTCTCTCTTTTCAGATTGGGGTTGGTGATGAACCAGGAGCGAGAGGAGGCAAATATGGCGGCCACACAGAATTCTCCTCCACTGGACTTGCTCGGGGAGATCTGAGGGGGCGGCTTAGCTTTGCTTCAGGAGGGAAAAAAGTACAACGTTGAGACAAGTAGAAACTGTACTGTATTGCCTGGGGCCTCAAAGGTGCTCCATGTAGTGTTTAACATGTCAAACTCAAATTACCACATTTCCCATGAACCATGTTGCTGAAAAGCAGCACACTTCCTGTCTTGTGCTCCAAGAGTTTCCCTCCAAAACTGACCAGGGGGCAGAGAATGTGAACTACAACAAAGTACTCGTCAATGGTCAGTAACTACATTGATGCTCTAAATGTATCTGCTGATTTATTCAGTGTAGCACATTTAAATGGGTCTTTGTTCCATTAAATATAACCAGAATCTCATTAAGAAGAAGGGATTATTTTCAACAGTATAACACAAAATGTAAGACCTTGGAGGCAAGTATATGAAAATTACACATTGACAATACACACAAACTTGAGTGCTTTGCATGCAAGGAGCAAAGCAAGGGGAGATTCAGATGCCTGCAAATAAAACATTCACCTTAGTAGCAGAAAATAAGAAATTAATTTTGCACCGACAGAAATGCTGACATATGAAATATTGAGAAAATAAACAAAATCAGTCCAAAAATTAAAAAAACATCTCTTACAAAATGGCCACCTTCTAAAAAATCCCCTATACACAATTTAGCCATTCATTCAAAGTATCCAAGTAGAAGACAATGACAAAGTGTTCTCTTGTGAGTTTACATTCAGACCAACCCAATGTTTTCCAGTGTAGCCAATGGCTATCTGGTAAACGGATATCTCGGTCTCAGCAGTCCGATTAGCAAGTTGATACACAAGAATGACTAGAAAGACACATTTTGACGAATTGCTAAAAACAAATATCTGCATATGAATGCATAAGCCATTCCGCCTCTTTCTCTCTCCACACAGTTTAACATTATGCAACCAAAGCGCGTTCAAATGTGATTGGTCAATACTACCCGGGTTACAAACAGAAACCAAAAAGCTTCTGTTGCCAAATCTGGGGACTTGTTTAGTCTATGCCAGCTCTACCAGGTGAGCTAACAGGCCCCCCAAAATCAATAGTTTAAGTCACCATTTTTGACAAGTAAACCATTTTTTGCAACATTTTAAAACGTAAATTTGAATCAAACGATTGAATTGATTCATCGCCCAGCTCTAATTCATATGCAGATATCTGATTATAGAGAATAACATTCAGACCCACTGTGGCAAGATTTGCAAGCTTCCTCATTCACTTCAATGACACCACAGTGTTTCTGTGGTGGGTGAGCTATTACAGATGGTTCCTGCAAAAACTGTAAAGCATAAATGTCATGTGATTGGTTATAGGCTGCATATTTTCAGTATATTTTTAGAGACTTTGTCTAATGTACAGCAGATATAACTCCATGTTTCTTCTTGTTTTCCAAGTCATGTATGCTCCTTCAATGACACGCCTGCTTTTCCATATAGTAGGGACTAATAAATCTTTCAGTCACACTGGATGCACAAGATCTACAATACTTATCACTCAATGGAATGTGCACCTCACAACAGCAGCACCCACACTGCCTTCCCTGGCTGCCCTACTTTGTGTTGGCCACAGGAGAAAATTTATTGGGAGTTATTGGATTATTCAGCATGTCAGGACTGTTTGAGAGGAAGCGGACAAAAAAAGGGTTTTCAGCTGCAATACGGTTCCCATATGGTAATGATCAGAGAACAGTAGCGGGGTCTGGTATTATTGTCCGGCCTTATAACCAACCTGGACAGTAAAACATGGTCACAGCAGATCAGGCATGAGGTGGGCTAAGGGCTTGAAGACTCAACGTTGTGTCACACACTCCCAGAGGGGTGCTTAACCTTGACCTTTGGAAACCACACTGGTATGAAAGCAGCACACTCAATTCTATCTACACTCATTTGTTAGGAAAAAAGAAAAGGCTAAAGAAGACAAAAAGTCTATGCAGAATTGCCCTTTTTCCCCATTTTGTTTCTTTTTGTTTTCAGTCTAAAAATCTGGTGCAGATATTTGTACAGGTGTTTTACAGTTGTGACTTTTGTGAAACAATTTTAAGTAGAATCGGATAGTTAGCATAAGCAGAAAAGCCTGTATAACTGCAAAAAAAGAGAGTTCCCCATACAAAAATGTCAACAACAACAGGGAAACATTATATCACTGATGCAAAGCACCTGATACCAGGCCTATCAAGAAATGTCCAAGGAAAGCAAATGTCTCTAGAATTTTGGCCCTTGTGCCACCTGCAGGCAATGAATGTTCCTACCGCAGTTCTTTTCCTATAGCTGCTTTTTAAATGTGGCAAGTTGGGATTGGATCTAGTCACAATTGATGCTGAACAGCATTAGTGGTTTACAGAATGGATGGATATGAAAAACTAGAGTGTATTCCAAAAAGCAGATAGGTTACCTTGCTGAAAAAAAAAAAGTTAATGAAAATGTTAAAATATGTGTTGGGTATACTTTATGTTACGTGTTGGATTACATATTATGTAATTATGCACATGTTATGTGTTGCTTAATGTTAAGATTGGTCCTTAAATATGGTCATGGAAGTTCACTGACTTTGGAATGTGTGTGGGCTTGCATATAGAGAGAAAAATACTTGGTGCTTTAAAGCCACAAGTCAAATTGTATTTCTATGCAAATTTGAATGTTGATTTATGATGATAATTCACTTAATGTTTTGTTTGTTACTTTAAAAAAACATCTGATGTTAATTGAAATACTATAACAGCCAGAAGTATTAAACATTAAATCTTAAACATGCAGTTTTAACTCATTGCCTGCAGGTGGTGGATATGATAAAATCGCAGCAACAATTGTCCATGGATGGCAGCATTGTTACATCTACATCTGCTGCTATTACTTTCCTATCCTATAGGAGGCACAGGTTGGTACCTACATAATGCTCTGACAATAACTGAACAGTCCCCTCTGTGCCACCTGCTGAAGGTTGTTGCCACTAAACAAACCTCTGCCTCACAGGAAGCTCAGTGTGAAACTATTAGTAGATAGTAAAACTACAGCGTAGATGGCCAATAGTCTAGTCTTCTATCATGACAATTATATATGTATTACACTGACCTATTGACCTTTCTCACAATGTTAACAAAAGTGAAAAATAACTAGTGTATCCGACCAGTGATTTGACTCCACTTCAAAAGTTAATGGGTTCTTCTTTGGCCCATCACCCTTTGGCCCTACACCCTTCCACCAAGTTTCATGAAAATCGGTCAGTAGTTTTTCCCATAATCCTGCTGACAGACAAACAAACAAACAAACAGCACCGAAAATATAACCTCCTTGGTGGAGGTAACTATGTAGTACAATGCAGTACAGACTGCAGTTCGACAGACATGCTTGTAAGGGCAGACTGTGTCCAGTAGTTCAACTAACTTTCACAGTACTACGTGCTGAAAGACCTGTTGCTGGTAAAACTCTCTTTCTATTGCCTCCCATCAGACTGTCAGCACCTCATAAATTACTCCCTGGATGCAAAGAGATGTTGATGTCTTTGTTTGGCCAACACCGTGTGAAAGAGGGATCAGAAAAAAGGAAGTGGGGAAGGTAGTCATAAGAAAGGCCTCTATACAAGTTTCGTAGCTTGTATTTATTAGTGCTGGGTCAAGGGGAGAAGGCTGAATAACCAAATATCCACAGTAAGCCCACGTCTGCAAAAGGAAGATGGAGGGGGAGATAAAGTCACACTCAGGATATTGCGTTGGCTAACTCCAGGGTGCCCTTGTCTTGTCCTCCAAGCTCTTCCACGGGCCTATTCGTTTGTCAGTGCATGCAGAAGATGAAGCATTTAACAAACGGGCCAAGTTAGCTATCCAGTAGCTAGGAGGGGGTGTTTCCATTACTGCAATTTATCCCTAAGCATGTCCCCTTTCTTCTGCCTTTCAATCTCAACAATCCTGGACCAGAGCAAGGCAAATTAAAAGGAAAATACAATGGGAAAGAAATGAAAATAGACATGAAACATGTCAGATATGTAAAGTCTTTAAACTTTCAAGAACCCCAGTGTGAACCATTAAAGTGAAAATGGCTATAAGCATGTTAAATGGTAGTGGAAAAGGGGGAAACGAGGGCTCTGTTAGTCACAAGACACCATATAACTTCTGTTCATTGCTTAAGAGAAGGAACACAATACCCAACTTGACTGTGTGGGAGTTCTGCAAAGTCGAAGTTCTTCTATGGTGAGGTGTTTAATTGCTGAAAACCGTGGTGTTCCATCTCTCCCAATGCTGGAAAATATGTTAAACCCTCAAAGGCCCTGTGGTTCACTGGTTTCAATAACCCAGGAAACACAAATCCTATTTCAGTGCAAGCTGATGTTGGTTTTCAAGGGTGAGAGCTTGGGCCTGACGAATATACCACACAGCAACTTACACTGTGCACTACAAGATATTGTAACCTCCTCAAAGTCTTCATGTTGACTTTGGACATGCATGGAAGTTGAATAATAAATCAAGGAAAAAACATTGTTTGAATCTGACAGGTTTTCTTGAGGAGAATGACAAATCAGCGAGAAAGGACTTTTAAGAGGCACAGTAGAGATTATTATGTAGAGCCATTAGGGAAGGAGTGACCCGAGTTGCAACCCCGACTGACCAAGTTGCAACCACGCACACTGACCTCACACACACCCACATATATGTGAGTGTGTGAATATACACATAAATGTACAGTATAACCAAAGTTCTTACACATATATAATCACACACACCAGTGCATACGTGTATGTCTGTGATAGCAAGCTATAATACTGGCTCCCCACTGTGGTCTCATGGCTGATGAAATGGGTTTGGGCCTTTGAAGAGGGCTCTGCTTGCGTCGAGCCTGCCAACGGGACCAAAGATCACAGCTCAGTTCTCGTCTCCTCTGGGTGCAGTGACCACTAAAGTTTATTCATCTGTGTTTTAAATCATCCTTTTCCTCTTGATCTCACTTGAAGTGGCTTAAAAGTGTTGAGGTTTCTGCCCTTACGACAGGGAGGCACAGCTCCAGCAGACAAGGGCCTAATTTTGCCATCCATATGGAGGACAACCAGTTTTTTGGAGTGGACCAGTGGTGAGGGAGCGGGTTAGCGAATGGCACCAAGTTACGAAAAACGTAACCCAATATCAGTAAATTATGAAACATAAATATACCAAAAGGGAACTGGGAGCTGGGGGGAGGGGATGTCACTAAACAAACGGCAAATCTCTTTTTTTCTCTCTCTCCCTCCACAAGATTTTCTTTTGTACGATTGCCCTTTAGCAGGGAGTGGAATCTATTTTCTTTGCAACTTTAATTCACTGAAGAATACTCACATGCCATTTCCACTTTTAATTTAACAAATGAGGACTCTTGACTGAGCTAATAGCTTTTCCTCAAGGGCATAATTCAATCTGCGACATCAACCATCAAAGTCCCTTCGCATTACTATGTCCGGAGCTAACGTGAGGCGCCTCCGAGGGGGGATGGAAGTCCAGTGGCAGCTTCCATTTATTTTCAGGGCTCTCGCAGTAAACAAATATGATAGAGCTCACTTGAGCTGGCAATCCAGTGACAAAGAGCTGTGCGGCTGTCGTTTGCTCTGGTTCTGGGCCATATGGTTCATTTAAATCAGAAAAGGAGCCGGTATTAAGACCGCGGCCAGGAAGGGAAAGGAAGACAGAGAGAGGGAGCGAGAGAGAGCAGTCATGTGGAGGACACATCCTTCAACGTCACATTTATTATTTTACAGCAGCCCTCGGAAAAGAGGCAGCCTTGGGGCTGTGTCGAACACACAGCACTAATGACAACCACTAGGGAAACTGAATATTGGAGAATGGGCATCAAATGTTCAAGGAGAAACTAGGACTTTTTGTTTTTTACCTGAACCTATTCTCTATACATTGTGTGCCATACAAGGCATGAACATTTATTAAATAGCCTCTGGAGTCAGATTATGCAAATAATATTAAATATATTGGTGTAAGCCCATGTATCTGGTGAGAAAGTTGAGTTTCACAGTACAATAACTCATAACAAAAAACAGTTGTGTAAAATACATATTTAGAAATGGAAATTGGAGAAGGCATGATACAGTTCATAGTATCCTGGAACAGGAAATAAAGGAGGACTTTGTTTCTAAAATGTGCACGTAAACATTGGGTACTACTGAGCTTTCAGCAGGCAAGCTAAACGCTAAAGCAGAAATTGGTGAATGGACTGTCATAGGTCGTGTCTCAAGACATACACTATTAGAGAAACAATATAGGTTTAACTAGCTCCAATTTGAGCGGAAGGCAGTTATTGTGAGGGTCAAGATTCCGATGCTAATGATGTGTACCTTTGAAAACTATACGGTCTGAAATCACTAAGGGCCTAGATTAAGCGGGAGGTGGATGAAGACCGAAAGAAAAAAGCTTCAATTAAAAAGTATGAGTGACTACCCACAACAAAAGACGAAACCCAAGACTTGGGGAAGGCACCACATGCTATTCATTTTCTAAAGTGAATGGAGTCAACAGGGAGGAGCTGGAGAGCACGGAGCCGGGAAGGGAAAAGTTCACTTCACTGAGCCACTCAATCATCTCTCCATAAGTGACTCTGTCATAATGGGGCTTCTTTTAAAAGCTTGTAAGCATCTGATTTCACAAGACAGTGTTGACAAGAGACTTGGCTTCAGCCCCCTGCGAGAAAAGGTTCTTTGAATAGGAAGATGCTGTGCCCTCTAACACTTGATTCACAGTGCAGGGCATTAAAAAAGTTTGAGTTGAATTGACTGTAAATAATTTCCTGATCTGAAAATCTGATGAAGTTGTCACTTTTTCAGCAGTGTGTCAGCGTCAATAGCAAGTGATAACTATTAACTATTATTGTAATGCTTATTCTGCATTAGAAAGTAATTTGTTGATATTCAGAGGTGAGGATGAGCATAAAGTATCTATTGAATGTGCTGATGTCCTTGTAAAAGTTTAAAGCAGTATTCATGATTTTTCACCACTTTCTATATCCCATAATGACTTTATAAACAATGAACATGTTAGTAGTTGCCTAATTATAAATAATAATTAGTTTTGTCACTGACAACAGCTGCCTGCTGCGGTTGGAAACAAGGTGGGTGAGAGCTATGAGAGTGAACAAAAATAGTAAAGTAAATTCATATGCCAATATGAATTATACATTTTCCAACAGTAACGAATGGATAGCTTCCAATTAGGAAAAATGTATAGTTGCTTGTGGGCTTTTAGAAATAAACTTGGTAAAAGAGTCTAAAAGGTCACCAAGCTAGCAATACTGAATGAGGGAAGTGCATGTAAACAAGTCGGGGGAGTCGAGGACTCCTTAACAAAGGGAAATTAATAGAAAATGAATAGGAAATAGTAAGAGGTAGCGCACAAAAAAAGAAGTAAATATTTAACATATTTTCTACTGAATTTCGCTTGGGACAGATTGGTACTTTTCCAGTATTGGGGGGACAAGAATGCTTGGTACACCCTAGGACAAAACAATGAGCTAAAAGATGACAAAACGCTCCACAGAGCTGAGGGGAACTGGAGAATCGTTTGATAATTCACTGTGGGTTCATCACTTTGAGCAACCTCTTTCACATTACACATTTGACCAGTTGTTACTACTAAAATAATACTCAGCGCAGCTTAAAATAAAATCCTTTAGTTATAATTAACTTCACAGTTTGCAAAGCACATTTTGTAGAAGAGGGGTACACAACACTCACATTTTATACCCAAACAAGACAATACAACAATAACACCAGAATATGACGAGGCACAATTACTGCGTGCAAACACACATCAGACGGGAAAGAAAAAAATTTAACCAAAGCGGGCTAAAAGAAAATTTGAACAGCATGTGTTTCACACAAAGGCGTTATTCTTT
>NW_023340257.1:1912594-1914243 GCF_004916995.1 Morone saxatilis | reverse complement strand
TTTGAAAAACATCATGGAGGGTCTAAACGTAGAGAAAGAAAAGAACAAGAAGACAGAGATGTCATTTTCTAGTGGGTGGCTCAAAGAAACCACACGGTAACCAGACAAGAACTGCTAAGGCATTGCTCTAAAGCCCTACAATATGTCCCCTGGACTATCATACAGACCTAAAGCATGCAGTTTTCGCAACCTTACATATAAAAAGATCAGGTGAAACTGTAACTAGTAATACAAGATATGTATACTTTATATAAATATTAAATCCAACGGTAAATCCTCTGTACACTTTAGTGGCTTTAACACAACATTTTGATCATCCTACTACAAAAGCTCAACATACACAGAAAAAAATTGAAGGGTTTGCAAAACAAAAAACAATAACCAAAGGGAAAAAAAAGATGAGACAATAAGAAACACTCCTCTTTTGGGATTTTTCCCCCCTGAGGAATGACTGCACAAACTCTGCGGAATGTGTTGAAAATATACCAGGACACAAATGAGAGGTAAAAGGAGGCGGTGTGCTGTGGCGGAGTGTACAGTTGCATGCTGCCGAAGGGAGCCGAGGAGGGGAGAGAGAGCAAAACTCACCATGGAGTTTTAATGGCAAAACATCCCGCCCCAAAGAGGTAGGGTCTTCATGAGAGGGTAGGCTGGGAGGCGTGAATTAGGTTGGTTGGGTGGAATCAGAAATAGACGAGAACGAAACATAAATATCTAAACTAGCCAACAGCTTGAGCAAAACATTTTTACATGTACCTTGACTTTTTGATCGTGTCTGTTTAAGCGCTGCACAACAAGCCAATCAACGACGGCTAGGAAATCAGAAATGTCTGTGCGCTGAGATGGATTTTGAGAAACCTGCGGGATGGGCTTGATCTGAATCTCAATCTGCTCAAAGGCTGCCTCTGTAAAGTGTGACTACGCAATATATTTGGCCAGATGCAGCAAATGTCCACTAGACTTTGATTTTTTTTTTTCCTGCAGACATCTGTCAATGTTTTTTTTTTTGTTTTTCTTCTCCTTCCAAACTTACATGTGCAGAAACTGTACGGTCTGAATCCAACCGTGTAAATTAAGCCGACAAACTGAGAAACCCGTGGGAAACAGTTTTTGAAAATTGTTGAGATTGAGAGAGAATATGAAAGAGTTTATCCTAATTTGTATCAAGTATGCTTGGGGAAAACCAATACACCAACTAACAGCCGCTCGGCCATGTGTTGAGAAAAAACATAGGAGGCTGTGTGTTCTGCATGCCGACTTCTTTTTTTTATTGTGCGAGTGTGTAAATCTTAATGGGACCGTGCATGTACGTGTCTTTCAATGTGCGTGCCTGTTTGGAAGCGAGGGTGATGGGCAAAAAAGAAAAAGTGTAAATTTCACTGTGATTATGTTAACGAAAGTACACAGTGTGTGAGTGTGTGTGGTGTCTCCTTCCGGGGTGTATTGCTCTGTCTATCTGTAGTTTGTGCGTGTTTCCTAAATGTTTTACCAAACATTAAAGCGAGTGGGCATGTGTGTTTCCTTCCTCGTGTTCTATCTCTGCATGTCCCTGAGATAGTGACAGAGCATTCCGTAAAAAGTTTACAATAATAAAGCCTTTTTTTCCCTAAAGCAAGCAATATAAAGGGTCCGATGAAGCTGAACTCTGT
>NW_023340257.1:1904970-1912569 GCF_004916995.1 Morone saxatilis | reverse complement strand
CTGTCCCCCACCAAGCCAAAATGCCTCCCAGAGTCATTGGACAAGAAGAAGCCAGGATATTCCACCAGCCGACCAACCAAAAGCAACTCTTGCAAGCACTTCTCTCTTATTATTTTATCCGCTTTCGGCCGGCGCATCCGCGCGCGGGGGCCCTCAGCCCAGATGGAATTTAGCACACACCAGTTTCTTCAATTAGTCCTTGGGTTAACCATATGGATGTTGGTTAGAAAAATATGTTACTCCGGGAAGACATGGGGAGCAAACAATTTTGGACCTCCTGGAATTGTTCTTTACTACCTCTGGAGCGCCAAGGTTGTGACACAACGATGGGAACATGGGTGGCTGGGGTGCGTAATGGAGGCCCCTTGGTAAGAACTGCCAACACTCATCAAAAAGAGTCTGGAGACAGGGTCATGGGGGGCCGAGGCTCATTGATGCACGTGGGGAGTGAAGGCTGGCCCGTGTGGTCCGATCCAACAGACGAGCTACTGTAGCTCAAACTGCTAAAAAAAGTTAATATCTGTGTATGCATGTATATATTCAAATATTTCTTAAATTAGGGTGTGAGGATTTGTTGGGGTGAATATTGGGGTAATTTGGGTGACCCTGAGACCTGGTAGTTCAAGACACACCATGTATACACAACATTCCTGATTTAATTTCAGTTGGGGGACATTTGTTGCATGTCATAGTAATGCAATTTAAGACCTATTTTATATTTTAAGTTAAGACCTATTTTATATCCATACTGGCAAAAAGGGTACGAGGGATATAAAGGAAAATGTTTAAACATGAAACACATGAAATTCCATGTCAGTATTACCCGCATGAACAATAAAAAAAATAAAAAAAAACACATTCAAAAGCGAGAATGGAAAATGCAACTTTATAAAAGTAATGCCCACTTCATTAATCCAATCCATTTTTAAGACCTGTAAAAATCATATTTTATGGCCTAAAATTCAGATTATTGGGTTTTAGACTATTTTAAGAACCTGCGGAGACCCTGTGAAATGCAGAGGATTTAAGCTTTAGTGTTACAAATCAAAAGGTTAAATTGCACACTGCTTACAATAAAACAAAAGAATGAGGTCATATTGGGAAATCCGTCCACCATGTTGAGCTGGCAGTAAACACTTTTGACCACAGTGTAGACAAAGATCGCGCAGTTATGTGACACACTGCCTGATCCAGTAGGTTTAGTGGAAAAAGAGTCCCACACAGGTCAGAGGCATGTTGGGAAACATCAGTTTAGCATGGGTCAGTGGAGTAAAAGGGGCGTAAGACTGTGAGTGCTACTGAGACGAGGCAGAGAAAGAGGAAGCGAGTCGGGAGGGGAGGGGGGGTAAACAAGCGAGAGTGATCGACCTGCGAGGGCGGCGACCCCACTCCCGGAGAATAATCGTTCACACATTCATCTCTTAACCCATTGGCCCTAATAGCAGCTCCGCCTGGGCCATTAAAAAGGGAGGGAGGTGAGGTGATTTGTGCGAATGGTTTAGTCTTGCAGCCATGTGATGCTGGACATCGCAGTCTTAAAGCCCCTTTCTGACTCTGTTGAGGCTCTGTAAGACAATGGCTCTAGCGCCGAGTTGGCTCTTACATACGTATTACAGTAATCTGAGGGCACATCTGCGGCAGGTCACAGGGTCTTGTTCATTCTCTCTCTGTTGTCTTTCTCGTTACCTCGCCTGCACTCTGTCTGTATTTGCTTGAAAATGTCATCAGTGGGATTTGTTCAAGGGTGATGTTTTGTTTTGTGTGTGACAATCTTTCCATTTGGATTTTCATTTGTCTGTGTTAAAGTCAGACTGTGTGTAGATGGGATAAGTGTGCAATAGTTTGTCTGCTTGCAAATCCTAAATCAGGCATTTTGACAAGTTAAATCTATCCTCGTAGAACTCTGGTGACCAGGGACAAGTAGACATTCCTTGGAGCTGACTGAATATTTCTCTCTTAATCTGTTTCACAGATTAAGTTCTGACGGTGACATTTCACTAAGAGAGAATCTTTTGATTTTGCGACCACTGTCTTTTTATTCCTTGGGATTTAATTCATCTGGGGCCAACCTTCTGCCAAATTTGGCCGACAGGAAACAAGAGGCCGGGTCAGAGCCGACACTCCTCTCCTTGTTCGGGACTCCCAGGAGACTTTGAGGACTAGCAGAAGCTTGGCTGTGCTCCTCCACTCCCTGACCTGGCCTTGTCTGGTGTGTGCGCGTTGGGGGTTATCGGGCGGATGCTGAGCCACATCCGACTCCATCTCCCCCGCTTCGATGGGGAGAAAACACCAAAAATCTAAATTAAGAGAGGAGGGGGCTCTGCATGAACTTGTTGAAGTTTTCTTTGATGTTAAGAATTTTAGAGGACAAACAGCGGCATTTTGCACATTGGTGGTCTGTAGGCGTGCCAGGGTCTGTAAAGGTATCCCTACAGTTCTGGTCCCACAAAGGGGGTAAAAGCTTCATCAACGTGTCTATCTGCATGTGCTGTTGTGTGTGTGTGTCACGGCACAGTGCACACAAAGACAGCCTGGTAGGGAATGTAGGTTAAGCAGCTGGTGTGTTCCTCTGCCGCCCTGCCAACAGGGATCTGCTCATACAGGTGTAAATACAGCTGCCGGACGCTTCTCTCTCTCTCTCTATGACACACACACACACACACACACACACACTCAAACACATCCCCACTCACACATAAAAAAAAGAGAGAGAGAGAGAGGGCTGGCTGCACAGACAGACAGATGGTGCCTGGGCACTCCTGTGCAAGTATAGCGTGAAAGCATATGATATCACCCCCCACTCTAGGGGCCAAACCTGCTGCTTCACTCAATGTGTGCGTGTGTGTGTGTGTGTGTGTGTTTTTGGTGAATTGGTGCAGCCGTGTGCATGCAGGAGCAGGCCGCACAGCTGCATGTCCTGATGCATTAATACTGACGCCTCCTCTGGACTGGACAGACGGGTGAAGGAGTACTGAGGCAGCCCAGCAGGTCTGATAATGTCCTAAAGAGCCAATACAGCTGTTTGAGGTGTCTCATGAGCACCTATAGTGGGTAAAAAATGTGGAATATTTGTAGAATTAAAGGATAAGGATAAAGTTTGCTGTATTCTTTATTGTACATATTCTCAACAAATCCCAAGAAAAGACCCAAACCAACGACTGTATCCTAGTAACGTGTACTGTCTGTGCCATAGAGCTCCATTGTTGTCCAAAAGCTACTAAAAACACATCAAGGAACCACACTGTTGCACTGGTTCCTTCACTAACATGAACTAACACGGAACTACAGTTCCCAGTAGGAATCTAATGATATATATCGAAAGACAGTGAAATCGCAATACAAGTATTTGAAAAATGAGTCGTGATGCTGTTTTTAAACAGCAGAGGGCGCTAACTACTTCTGACTTCGCATGTTCAACGTCCTATGTCACTAGCATCAGTCACTGTTGGAAAGTCAATTTGCATTGCTTTTTATATCTTACCTCAGAAATCAAAAAATGATTCTAGAATTAGAAAAAAGAAAATGTATTTAGTAGTTTTTTGTCTGAGAAATAAAGGAATCTTTTTCAGTCAGAATTGGTCTTCAACCTCATTTTGTTAAAAAAATAACGAGGAAATCGTAAACTGTATCAAATTATGAGTTGAGGATATCCTTAAATCCACAGTGCCCAGCTGTTTTAGGAAAATATTTCACTTTTTTTAAGTGAAACTATACTCAGTTGCCATTTTATAAGGTATGTCTGGGTAAAACTCATTTAATGTCTACACTGCAATAAGTCCTCACTTCATGATAAATGCTGTGCAATGTTCAGTTCTTGTTTTATTCATTATTTTCCTTTGTGGTCACTTTGGCTCAGGCAGTTGTTTGTGTTAAGGTGTTATCAGAGGAGGTGTTTATAATGTTCAGTCTGCCCTCACTGATACAAAATATAAGAAAAACCTCTGTATTTGTAAACTTTTACATCTTCAACAGGGAATAATGGCTTTGGGTCATTTTGAGGAAAAATTCATCTGAGAAACGCTTATATTTTTTTAGATTTCTGTTTTGTTCTGAATCTCCGCAGGATTAGTGGATATTTAGCAGGATCAGCAACCCATCACCCAACACAGCTGAACACAAAAAGAAAAAGATATCACCCATATCACTAACTATACCTATATTGCAGAGAATCTTATTTGACTTTGTTCCTAAGGCTATAAAACCTAAACACCTTTTTGGTATGACTGAAAAGTGTCTGTAAGAAAGTATTGAAATTCACTACAATAAATGTATCTGAGTGCTACATGGTGATATCGTATATCATCCCATCCTGAGTGTAATAAAAGCCAGCATCAAATGTCTGGTCAGCAGATTCTTAATGTTTGATCAGGCAGTTCCTGATTTAGTTCTGCCAATTTCTAATGCATTGTATTTAGGGCACAAAGTTAGTATTTAGCTTTTAAAAATTACACTATTGAAAAATTGATTGTTTTAGTATCAAAACATGTGTATCATATTGGCAGTAGACTACATGACTGACAAGGAAAATCTTGGAAGTGCAACACTGCGAAAAAAGGCACTCAAAAGAATGAATAAATACATAAATTAAACTACTGATTACCGGTTAAAAACTAAGATGGAGGCAAATATATAAACTGGCGTAATGAGACTTAACAACTTACTGCCAAAGAAAAACAAAAACATTTGCAGTAGTGAGTGATTAAACTTTAAAATACACACGTAAGAAAAACATATATAATCACACACACAATTAAAAAAGTAATGAGAGTTTAGTATATGATTGAGACAATAAAAAACACTGAAGCAAAAATAGAGACATGATACAAATAAAAAAAACATCCCAGCTGGAAAAAAAAGAATCATATTATCAAAGATTACAAAAAAAATAAACGAATGAAAAAATAGCAAATTATATCAATAAACCAATCAGACACATTCTGAAGCCCACACTGTATGACGTTAAATATTACTAACTGAATGCAAACCAACAGCACCAGGACATCATAATAAATACACCCAAGCAGGACACCACAGTGGCCCATAAGCACTAATATATTTTACAAACCAAATGAACTTTGTATGTCATCTTAATGATTTGGAAAATGGCCTGATGTTGTTTACATTGACCGCAGGATCAGGTCTCTATTTTCATCTTCAAAGCTCACTTATCAAATATCACGGGGAAATAAATCCCTCGCCGTCTGCTTCAATCATTATAGCATTTCCCATTCAAACAGGGCATGAAAATTACATTTAAATGAAAATATTAAAATCTGCCCATATTTATGGAGCCACCTGTACTGTATGTAAATGCACTTAGCAAAGGCCTGTAGTTGTTGATGGTCTTAAAACTACATGATTTCAATGCATGGCGAAGATCCAAGTGAAAAAAAAAGAGAGGCCGAGGACAGAGGTGTATGAGAGCAGAGCTGTCTTACTTTTAAAACTCAACTTTCAATACTCAAGCGGGCAGGGTCACACTGCATTGAATGTGATTTTTAATTATCTGAGTGGTTTTATTTCTATTCTTAGTGTGCGTGATGTGTTTTATCCACTTTCCAAACAGCCCACAGAACAAGTTCGCATGTGTGCTGTGCTTCATTGCCCTATGCAAAAAAGTGGTGGACTGAGACAAAAGAAGTCCATGAGCATCAGATGGATGTGTGAGAGGGAAAAGCTTTGGCCTACACAAGGCCACTGTTGACACAATACACTGTTTTTACAATGTGATTAATGGAAAAAGATAGCAAATTACTGACTGATGGAAGATGGAATACAGTGTGATTTAAATTTTCCTCGACAGTGGCCAAACTGTAAATCTAGTAGAGTTTGTGAGGCGGCCAATAACCCCTTTACACTCACCCACTCTGGAGAATTATTTGTTTCTCATTTTTAGTACTCTGTGGTGTATTGCACCTGCATTCTTATTTTTTTACACTGGGGAGTTCTTCTTGAAAACTACCATAATGACATGAAAATATGAGTCTAATTTATCAATATATATCAATATTTAATATTCATGTAGCTTTTCAAAGTACTGGCAGTCATAGTTCTGACTAACATCCTGCAGGTGGAAAAGTGGATGGTAAAGCACTGAGTCCAAAGGCAGCAGGTCTGAGGAATTACAGATTTATTGATTCATATTTTTGATGACGTCTCTTCAGTATTTTTAACAAAATAACAAAAATAAAGAAACACTATTTAACCCCATTTGTAAGCTGTTTATAAAGAGTTAATAAATGTTTTTAACCACTTATAACAAAATATGATCTAGTTTTAAGCAGATATGAGGACATTAAAGGTGTTTATTAGTTTGTTTGTCAACAACTCCTGCTGTGAAGTATCTGTAACTGCTATATTAAAAGTTAATGAATGATAACATATATAACATAGAAAATGTCAACATTTGAAATGAATATAACATATATAGTGTCAATTAATTATATATATGAATTAAAACACTTTTACTTTATTTGTAACACATTAATAAACATTTAAAAGTATCCTTAGCTCTAGTGGGTTTTAAAGCGTTTATCTAACAGTGTTTTTCAAAGTGGGGGCCGCTAATGGGGTCTCAGAAAATTTTAGGGAAGATGATGGAAAATGCTAAAATATAATTGAAAAAAAAGAATCCAATTATTACCATATTATTATGTGTAGTATTATACGTGATTTATGAGAATATATAACATATCAAAATCGTATTGTATACGGTGTGGTCAATGCGTTTTTACAGACGTGTTGCAAAAGAGTGGCACGGGCCATAAGATAATGCTGTAAGAGGGGCCTTGGCATGAAGACGTTTGGGAACCCCTGACCTAACACATCTGATTAGTGACTAAAGGAACATAATAAAGAAAACCATCAGTGTGACACAACCTACTAAGTAATGGATTCTGTGATGTGTTTGTTTATATTGTAGCTGTGTTACACATGTGCTTCATAAACTGGAGTTCCTGTGGTGTGTATGTGTGTGTGTGTGTAGGTGTGTGTGTGTGTGTCACCTACCCGGTGCGTTTGGTGATGGTGCCCAGGGTCATGGGCTGTTTGATCTGAGCCAAGGGCAGCACCACGGTGAGGCTGGGCAGCGGGGACAGCCGCGGGTTCCCCATGTTGTTATTGGTGAAGTTGTTGTACGAATCCTGGCTGCTCAGCTTGGCTAGAAAACAGATGCAGAGATACAAGATTATTAAAAGCATTTTCAGTGAATAGTGCTGGTTGTTGCCCATACAGCAAGGTCAGAGAAATCTCCTTCTCAGAGATTTGGAGTGGAACATGTCAATCAAGAGCTCTCCCAGGTAATGGTCGCAGAACACTGTGAATGCAGGAACAACCTTTTATACATAATTCATTTCTTTCAGGGGTTTGTGGCTCCTTTTTTCAGGCTAGTGGTCTTTACAAATGCTAATTCTCAATGTTGCTCAGTTTGAATTCAATTAAAAATTCACTTTTTCCATTCATTTGCTTTAAATTGCAAACCAGGCATTCAGCAGACCACCAGAGGACCTTGTTTACAAAATAGAAACACCTTTCTCTCCAAGAAAAAAAAAACCTTGTTTGAATACTGCACATAATATTTTATTTCTCTCTCTCTCTCTC
>NW_023340257.1:1904016-1904870 GCF_004916995.1 Morone saxatilis | reverse complement strand
TTATTATTATTATTATTAATTATCCCTACACCACATTTCAGTGTGTATTTCTATTTTTTAATTCCTCAATTTAAGATTTGTTTGACTGATTGAGACATAAATGTGAGTGACGAGATAAAAACACAGATGACATTTCGTCTGCGTTATGAAATATTTGTTTCATCATAGAGACAGACAGGGAGAGTCAGGAAACTTGATCATTTTTCAGAGAAGAAGGTCAAACTATTTTACAAAAACGTGTCTTTTTACAGTGCAACTGCTCTGTTCTAGAAACAGCACTAACAAGCATGAACAAAAAAACATTTTACACTCATTATGGTGTGTAGACTCCAAAGTCATAATTTTAGAAGCTAAACCTCTTGATCAATGTCCCTCACTCCCCCCATAATTTTACTCATTCTGTCTGCAACTCCCCACCACATACACACCTACACAAACAAGCACCACCCCAGCACCCTTGCTATCTGTCTCTTTTCACGTATCATCTTCTGCCGGTGCGTGATCTCTAACACGTTCCACTCTAACTTGTCTTTAATGGAGCGGGGGCTAAGACAATTTAGGACTCCTTGGGCTTGAGTGACAGCACGGTATGACTGTTTGGTCAACAGTGATCATCACCCCCCATCTCAGACCGGCCACACCTGTTCTACAATCCACAGCCAGGCTTATTTTTAAGGGTGGGGGGATCACCGCGAATAACGCAGTGGAGCAAAAGTGAAATGTCCGTTTTGGATGCTAAATTCATCGACACCACCCGCCCCCACCACCAATCCTCACCCTCCGCTCCCCTCTTAGCTGAAGCACCATTATGGCTTTTCAGACTGCTTCCTGTACAGATCCCCCCCCCCCCCCCC
>NW_023340257.1:1902173-1903991 GCF_004916995.1 Morone saxatilis | reverse complement strand
TCACACAAAGTGGCTGCCCCAGCACTCTGGTGGCGAAGCACTTTTGAAAGAAGGGCTTTTCAGGAGCTGCCCTGGTACCAGGCCTCTGTTAGGTCTGACCAAGAAGGACAGAGGGAAAAATGAAGGAGAGTTTGTGTATGGTCTCCTCCCCCCCCTCCGCTCAACACAAAAGGTGGCTGCCCAGGCTCTGGGGGTGTAGCACTTTTGAAATGTGAAGGGCTTTCAGGAGCTGCCCTGGTACAGGCCTCTGTTAGTCTTGACCAAGAGAGGAGCAGAGGGAAATGAAGGAGAGGTTTGTTGTAATGGTCTCCTCTCCCCAATCCCAAGGTCACGCAGCATTGTTGGCCAGCGGAGGTCTAAAAGACAGGCCTTTGGAGGACCACAAAGCAGAGGTTTGGCAGGACTAATGAAACTCAGAGCTACACGTTAATGATCTAAAAGACTGGACCAAAACACTCAGCAGTCTCTTTCCGCTCGCATTCAGCCTCCTCTTGATCGCTCCTTCCAAATAATGACAAGGCACTCTCCTCCTCTACCTTTATTGTAACCTTTGATGTCCGCCTTGTTTTCTTTGTCTCTGCGTCCCCCCCCCCTCCTTTTCATTCCTTTATGTTACACGGCTGTCACTCATCTATTAAGGCAACAAATGGAACAAGGAAACATTCAGAGAGCGTATTGTGGTGCACCCACAGGTTTGCTCTTTATTTCTTTTGAAAGCACTTGAACTTGGAATTTTCCTTGGGCTGCCTATTGAAACAGCAGGGTACACTTTTTTGTTGCAGCTATTGTCATAGGATTACAAACATATTTGTTTTATAATCCGCAATTCTTGTCCCCTATAGTGAAATGTTTCTAAGCGGCTGTTTATATGTGACTGTTTTTTTCTCATTGTATTGGAGGGCCATCCTACCAACTTTACAAAAACAACCTGTATTGTTACGCTTAGCTCTAGTGGTATGTAGCCATGCAGATAGCTATGTTTGTATTTCTCCAGGTTTAGAAATAGGCTTCTCTGAGGTTTGTGCCTGCACCCCAGTACAATGGTGGTAAATGGAACTGTGACCTACTGTATAAAAGTGTCTTTGGTGCTGTACAAATAAAACTGAATTGAATTGAATTGGTAAAAGCAAAGAAATAAAAGTTGCATACTACACAAAGTTGGATCTCTCACTGACCAAAACAGTGGATGTACTATTCTACTCTCCTTTTTTTTTTTAAACTCTTTACCTTGTATAGGTTAAAGTTAGTTTGTTACAGTTTTCCTAAAGTTAGATAAAATAAATAAGTATAATGAATTGTAACCACTGTATCTTGATACGTATCGTATCGCCAGATTCTTGCCAGTACACATCCCTACTATATGCAGACAACATACACACAATTGTTTTTCCTGACAGATATTATGTCTGTTTGCCTTGCAGAAAAATAGTGTAGAAATGTGTTCTCCAGTAAGATTGAGGCTAACTGTTGTGTGTTACTTTGAATAGTAAGTGAACTAGCAGCCTCTCTCCTGGTGTAGCTGGTTAAGGTCATTAGACCTTCAAGAAGCCCTTTGACATGGCCTGATTATGTTTGGCTGGAGCTGCATGGGACATGTGAGATGAGATATGTTTCTTTGGATCATCTGTGCATTTGCCCATGTTTGTGTGTGTTTGCGTGTGTGTGTGTGTTGAACCAGTGTGTAGGGCCTGTTGATTGGCCTTGATTAACAGACTGCCAGGCAGTAGAAGCAGAGCTCGAGCCTTTGTAATGTAGCATCTTGAGCTGGTTATTTCCAATCATTCCACAGGAGGCCTTAAACCCCGGGTTGCGTGTGTG
>NW_023340257.1:1888738-1902073 GCF_004916995.1 Morone saxatilis | reverse complement strand
AATAAGACATTCAAAATATGTATAATACAGTATATAACAAAAGTAGAATGATGAGTACTAATAATGCTGAGAACTGGATCACTGAATAGGTGTGCTAAAGAACAGTAAAGTGTTCTGGATGGTTCATTAATTCTGAATGTTTTTAGAATGTTCTTCTTTACACTAAAATAAAGGGAACAATTTGGAGTTGTTGTTATTTATAGGTTACTTACTATTAAATTGGGCTGTATGTGGCCCATGAACTAAAATGCCTTTGACACCCCTGATCTAGATCCTTATTATTTACATTTCATGATTGAGGCGTTGCTGCAGATGACAGTACGCAGATACAATTATTGCCACTTCCTGTGCTATGATGAGTGCGGCCTTGCCAATGATAGCAGGTCAGGACGGCTCTGCTCTGGCCAACTCAGTTCTGTGAAATCGCCCTTCTTGGTTGTTATTTTCATAGAGAGAAACAACCGATTGAGGGCGTGTCTACATCCACCTATGGGTAATAGTGGGAGTGGAAGTCAGGCCTGTGAACGACCCCGTCATTCCACAAAGACCGAAATTTATAGAACAGAAGTATGTGTATGCACAGCTTTAAAAATAAGACGATAATATTTATATATGTAATATTTTTACATTTGTGTGTACACAGAATTTTACTCATTAAGATTTAGATATTTCTTGGAGTTGGGGCCATATTTATCAGTAGTACTTTCTACAGCGCCATCATTACTACTACTACTATACTACCGCTTGATACTACTACTAATGTTGGAGGTTTCATATTTTAAATGACTTATATTAAATTACTATACACACTTGTTGCACGCCGAGGTTTCTGAGAATTATTTACAATAATTCCAAACTGAAAGACAGACAAAAGGGTAGCAAGGAGGCCAGAGAGGAAAAAAGCTGACTGAAGCTACTACAAAGAGAAAGAGGGAGTAAGAGAGAGTGGGGTAGACAGATGAGAGGCGTCTGGTACACAGATAGCTCTAGACGGAGGCCATGATTTGATTAATGACTGGGGCGTGATGTGCCCTAGCACTGATACATGACATCCCCATGGAAAGAAGATCCATCAATGCAAATGTAGCTCCGTCGCCGTCGTCAAGAGAAAAACTCTGACCCTGCCAAAAAGTCACACTGTCACCTGACCCTCGTCTCCCTTTCTCCCTTAATCCAACCATCCATCCAGCACTCCTCTGTCCGTCCATCCCTCCCTGTCTCAACAGCATTTGCATTCTATTCTCGCATTAAGCCCTCTCTCTCTATCCTTCGCGCTCTTTCTCTCTCCTCAGCTGCCCCGTGTCACGCTATCTCATGTTTCTCTCCCCTCTTTTAATACCCAATTTGCATCCAATACAAGCAGGACGCTTCCAATGAGGAGCAGACGTGCGAAAGGACAAGCTCTGAAGACTGTGTGTGTCCACACAAACACTGTGTCTTATTTGAATTGTTCTGCCAGAGAGGATTTTTCAGTCAAAGGAGAAAAAAAAACAAACTCCAGCAGGTCTGGAGGGGAACTGGGTTGGGTAGTGTTAGGAGGCAGCAGGTTAGGCAGGTTTGAGTGATGCTCTGGGAATTAGGGGAGACCTTGGACCTGAAGATGATATTGCAGCTGTGAGGCTGGGGGATTGAGAAAGAGAAGGAGGTGGACTATGAAAGACAAGAAAAAAGCAATGGTGTTCCAGCAGGGGAATACTTTTATGGCTGTGACTAGACTTTGTGCATTTGAAGATATTCTTGGATTGATGCTGATATTACTTCCTATTTTTATGGCCAAATAAAACCTCTTTCTGCATGCCAATAGTCCTAGTGTGTAGTAAAAACATTGCTGATAAGTGTGCTTGACAGAATTGAACTCTTGTCAGAGTGCACAATCTCTGTGACGGTACTAGGATCATAATCAGCCACAGAAACTTCTGTTAAGGATTAACGGCAGTGTAAGGCTGGGCGAGGCAGGTTTTATTACAGGGTTTCATAAACAAACATACCAGCAAGAACATACACGCTCAAAACAGATTTGAACTTAATCACACAGAGTGTAAAAACTGTCAGCTCTGAAAGTTCTCTCACAGTGGAATGGTGAAAGGTGAATTCTGTTTCTGTTCAAATGTCTGCAGTAACACTCCCACAGACTGTACACACTATTCTAGGAAAGAAAAATCATTCACTGCAACAGTGCTGCTGAGGTGTCTTTAGGTCCTACCTACTTGATGATGATCTACTGACTTTATGTGCTACGTAACCTCCATCACACACAAAGTGGATGTCACTGGCTGCCTAAAATTAGGGCTGGGTGTCAAACCTCAATAGTTTGGTATTAGCGTCAAGTATGACCAGCATCAAAAGTAAGCCCTGGGTGATTGGTCAGATTATTTGGCTTGTTTATGTATGCCTCTTTCAGGCATGCACCCCATTATTAAAAAATGTCTGCATAAGAGCCTGAGTCACTTACTTCCTTTTAAAGTCATGACAGCAGCTGTACTAGGTAACTAGGAACTAGTAACACTTCCAACACAAGTCTGAATTGTCCCACAGTAAGACTACAACAAAATGGAAACAAAGCGCAACAAGAGGTTAAATACACAGACAGAGATTGATGTCCCACCTTAAATAAAAAAAACTAAATTCTGTTTAAAGATCCAGTTTGTAACATTTAGGAGGATCTATTGGCATAAATGGATTCATACTGTCAGCCATAGTGGAAGGCAATGTGAATAAAATCCTCGATCCAGGTGCTAAAGCTGCAGTAGGTAACTTTTATAAAAATAACTTTTGGTCATATTTGCTGAAACTTTCCCTATATCCTGACAGTAGTACATGAGACAGATAATCTGTGAAAAAAAATTGGTTCTTCTGGCTCCTCCTAGTGCTCCTGATGGCATTTGCAAGATTCTACTGGGCCTGAATGAAAACAACCAATCAGAGCCGAGAAAGATTGTTGATTATTGAGTCTCATACCCAGATTGTGAAATACCAGTGCTGGGAATGGGACTCAACAATCAACTGTCCTCAAGCCACCGACCGAAAGCTCTGATAAAAAGTAATTTTTATAAAAGTTACCTACTAGAGCTTTAATATGTATGTAATATAATGTAATTATTTAAAGAAATGGAAATGGGTAAAGTAACCAAAATACCTTTCCTAGCAAATTAATCACATACAAAATCAGATAAAAATTCATCACTGTTTAGAACCACAATAGCGTCACACACCTAGAGATGTTAAAGGAATGCCTACCAAATGATAGTTGACAAATAGTTGGCAAATATATATTATCTCACATCGGTTTGCTGGGCGATATGACCAAACATTTATGTCACAGTATTTCTTAAAGGCTGTAATGGTTTCACAGTATATCACTTGTATGTAAGGTCAGGGTTGGGTCCTGATTATTTGGGCCTGATCAAAGCTCTAGAAAATGGCGGTTCGACTGGACCTTTTGACACTAACTATCCAGGGCTAAAATATTTAGAATTTTAAAAATAAGAGTTAAACAGTGTTGATATTAACCATATTAAAAGGTATCAAAAATATTGTTTTCTTTTTAGCACTGGGGCCAAATATCGTAATTTGGCAGCATTTAAAAAATACATTATATGTCTACTGACCCCTATGTGGCAAACCTGTATCAGTCTAATCCCCCACTTTCTACCATTCACTCCTTGAAGTTTCCCAGACATGTTTAAAGGCAGGAGGGATTAAAGCAGGGGAGAGGAAGAAAATGAAGAGGAAGGAGGGGGGGGGGGCAGGAGGAGAAAGCTGTTCTACCCATCCTCAATTCCCCAACAAGTACCAGTAATTAAAACCTCACTTCCCAGGGGGGGAGGAAGAGGGGAGAGAAGAAAAAAACAAAGGAGAAGAGAGAGCGATGGACGGCAGGGAGGGAGGGCTAAAAAGGCCTCGAACACAAAAGGGAAAGGAGAAAAAAAGAAGAGAGCGGGGATCTCCCCACTGGACCAGAGTAAAAACAAATTAAAAGAGCCCTTATAAACAAGATGCTGCAAAGAAATAAAACTTCACAAGATTTACCCTGTTTTGCAAAGGAATCGGAAGACTGGTGGAAAAGCCATCAGGCCTTTTTTTCCTCCTCCCTCTTTTCCCTTTTTTCCTTTTCTCTCTCAGGTAACATTGCAGCGGAGGGATCTATCTCCTCAGCTTTCCCTTTCACCCCCCCCCCCCTCTTTTCTCTCTGTACGGCGATCTCGCTTGTCTGCTATTTTCAGTCCCAGAGTTAAGAGTCGAGGTCAGGCCGGCCTGTGTGAAAGTGGCTTTCTGCCCGGTCCCCCGCTCCCAAACCGCAAGCTAACGGGGAGTTTTATTAACGCCCTATTTGGAAACATTTTAACATTTTTGTATTTTTTATTGACGTTCTCTCATGTCAGGCAGCTAAGAAAAACAGACGCTCGACAACACGGAGAAAAAAAAAATTCCAGGACATTTTTTTTCTAATTTCGTCATAAAACTCAGAGCTGAAGTGAGTTTTTTGAGTGTGCGACGCGCTGTACGGCGAATGGAGCAGTTTGTGTTGTAATGAAGAGGAAAAAGCAGCAGCAGGGAGGGGAAAAACAGCAACTACAGAAGCAGAACATGTCTACATACAAAACACACATGCACACGCTTCTGACAAACAACATAATCATGAGAAACAATCAGGTGAAAAACACACACACACACACACACACCACACACAAATGCACCCTGAAATCAGATCTACAAATTTACAGCATGTCAGTTATTTACAAGGCTTCATCAGACAGGACTGAGTCACCGGCAAGAAGAGCTTGGGGGGGGGGGGGGGGGGGTCAGACAGCTCCACTGGATCAATGACACCCACACTCCAACCCGATCATGTGTGCATACCAGTGTGTGTGTGTGTGTGTGTGTAGCCATCATCTGATTTGGGTCAAGGAGCTAGTACCTCACAGTAAAGAGGGTCGGGTTATGGCCAATGATTGGATGTTTGGGAAAGAGGGAGAGGGTAAGGGGGGTACGGAGGGTGGAAGGAGAGAGAGTGTGTGTGTGTACACAGACGCACATAAACAGCGTACACACTTACAAGCCAATTTAGAGAGAGTGGGAGAGGGAGAGCGAGGATGCATCAGATGGTTTCTGTTGTTCTTTACTGGGCTTTTTTCTCTCAAGTGAACATGAATGAGTGGGAACTTTAAACTTCACAAAATCAGAAAAATAACACTAAAATGTGTGAGATGTGGAATAATTGGGTGGGATTAAAATTTTAGTCTGCCATGAACAAAATAAAATCAGATGTGGGTTAACTAGAGGAAATAAGGTAGATTAAGAAAAAATACACCAGAACATGAAGTTTTCATAATGTCTTACAATGTCTTGTAGCCTAAACACAGCAGTGTGCAAAATGTGAGGTTAGAAATAAGGTTTTTGGGTTCTATTAATATTGATTTTCTAATGTAGACAGTGAAAAAAATGTACAGACAATGTACACATATGACACAGAATTATCTCACACTGATGGACTTTTATGTATCGTGCTATTTTATGTGTATTTACTGTCCTGCGATCATTTGTCTGCCTGCCCAGGGACAACAGCTGTGAATTAGCTGTTAGTTAACTCTGGTGCAATTACTTTTAATTGTGTGCTGTCCCTGCAAAAATAAACAAATAAAATTAATAAAAATAAATATAGGATTGCACCAATATTGGACTGATAATTTGAAAAAAAGAAGAAAATAACAGATTTTGAGTTGATGTTCAGTCTATATTGAAGTGTTTGTGGATGCCAAAAGGGCTTTCTTTTAGATATTAATTCTCTGCAAGGGTTGAAAACCTGAGTAAAATGACACCACAAGACATTATAGTTAAATCTCTTCAAGACTAACTGAAGTCATTTATTTATTTTAGTTGGATTTGGCACATATAAAATGAGGTGATGTCTCCAAGAAGTCCAGCCACTATCATTGAGGAGTTATGGAAGAAAAAAAAAAATACTTCGACCACAACACAACAGAAAAAATGAAGGTACAAAATATTTCCTACAAAACAGACACTTTTCTAGCTGTTTTAAACTCAGCCAAAATGAGTCATTTTGTCATTATATGTGATTACAAACAGATCAGAGTGAGCTCGAGGCTAAATGAGAAGAAGCCTCCTGAGCCGACCTCCCCGGCCAGAGAGGCTGCATCCGTCACTCTGTCTGGGTCTTTTATAACCCTGTGGTCCGAAGGAGAGCAAACAACAAGAGACACAGAGAGGGGGATAATGAGACGGCTGCGCTGCTGTCACAGCCCAGCACCACTGTCTTTATGAGCAACTGGATGAAAATCATCAGGCCACACAGAAACATTCCCTTCATAATGGTGATTTTACTGGAGTTAATAATCTGTATTTTATCACAACAGCCCGTCTTCTTTCATCTGCATTAATAATCAAACGTACCGAACCTTCTCACGCTCCACACTGCATCAAAACACACACACGCATGCGTATAGATCTGATTTGATATCACCATTTAAAAAAGATCTAATGCTGATTGATTGACATTACAGAAACACTGGGCTGTGACAGAAGCTCTGTTTGAATAGCGGGTAATGGCCGCGGGGGTCGCTTTGATCCGAATTTAGCCGGCAGAGTTTTGACAGCATCCGAGTCTAAATAAATGCCATGTCAGAAACGCTCAGACATGATACGAGTAAACAGGGGAATTTTAGAGTAATGAAGAATGAGGTTTCCTTTTCAGAGAGGTTTTCCTTTAAAAAAAATGTAAATCTGTAAAGGTTAGTTAAGCATGTCAGGTTCAAATATTACTGGTGGAAATGATTTGGTCGACTAAGACAATATTACATTTATCCTAGGATGAATTAATTTAACAAACGTGTTTTAAGTTTTAGTTCAGACTATTATTATGTATGAAAACACATACATGATGCTGGATTTCACACACACTGGTGGCGCAGGTCATGACTGCTGTCACAGTAGATCAGTTGGTGTACAGTATCTATAAAACAGGGTGATATCTGGATTATCTTTTGTGTATACTGTTACAAATTAGGCTCAGGAACACAAAAATATAGAACAGAAATGAGAGAAAAACAAAGAAATGCATAAAGAAGATCCACAAGCTGCAGCGGGACAAAGGCGGGATGTAAAAGCCATTGATTCTGTGACAATGGAAGGCTTTGGCTTTTCAGAGTGCGCACTTCTCACAAGCTGGGAAATAAGCTGCAAGCCACAAGTGCCGTCTGTGTGTAATGGCAAGCCAGCTTTATTCCTTTATCTCTACCTTCCAATTTTGCAAATCAAATAATGATGAGTGCAGCGGCGAGCACCCGGTGATAAGAGGGTTTAGTGGTTGTGGAGATTGAGTTATTAGGGTTCGCATAAAAAGGACAGAGGTCTCTGGCGGAGCCCGAGCGCCAGCCAAGATACATATTCCTCGCACTGTGTATTTTTGGTTGCTTTAAAAGCCCTGAAAGTACAGGGGAAGGCTAATTTTCAGGGTAAACAGCTTGTTCGATTGCAGTGTGGTTTTGCGCTGAGCTCTCCGTTTATTGACTCAAGCCGAGCTGGGCTCTGGCTCCTCTGCCGACCACAGGGAGAAGGCTGCCGACGGAGCCTGCAACAAATTCAAGCCACTAACACTAGCTTACCTTTGATGGCACACAACTGTTAAATCAAATGTACTGTAATGTACAAAGCCTAATCCTCTTGACTATGTGGCAGGTTGAGGAAAAAATGCTTTTAAAAGAACATCTGCTCCTTTTAGAAAGCTATTTGTCATTTCCTATTTCCTGCTGACTTGTAATTTGTGGGGTAAATTATTAAGATATACACAGAGGGATTTGAATGTGATGCTGGATACTGTGTGTCTGATGAAATGCATGAATTATGGGAACAAACGCTGTTCGGAAAACGAGCAGCTTAAACATTTCTAAATATAATATCTAATGAAGAAAATGTCTTCACTTTCCTCATTATCTTCTAAAGACAATAATGAAAGAAAGAAGAGATTACAGCTAAGAGGTCTCTGCATTCAACACAAAAATGTTCAGACTGCCTCTTTTAAAAAAAACTCCAAAGGAGGGCTGCAAGTTGTTTTAGCTGGAGGAAGTGACCATTCATTAAAAAAAGCCAGAGAAATTTCCCCTCTCTTTCACTGTTGTTAGATTTGTATCAAGGCAAAACCCTCGCAGCACAACTCAAGTTTTACAACTCCTTTCCCCCGTCTGTAGGGCCGGCTGCTCCGCTCCTCCCTCTCCAGACTGCTGGGAATCCTGACCACACAGCGCCACACGGAGGACAACTGTGGTACTCGAACACAGGGCCTGCCACCAAGCTTTAATGTAGATTCCATGACTTTGGCTTTGTAGTAATTGTAAACTTCCATGACCCACTACTCATATATTCTCCCTGCTTTATGAATGATTTTCTTAACAGTGCTTTTTAGCTGAGAACCATCTAATGTTTTAGAGTTCCTGGAATGTTTATTTCAGCATAATCCAGTGACAAAATTGTCAACTACTGATATTTCCTGATTATCTCCAAATTATTTGACTGTTCCTGTTTATTTCTAGCTTCCCGCCGAGACACGGAAGCATGGCACAAATGTCAGCGGATGAAGCAAAGGAAGCTGTCACTGATAAAATGTGTGAACTATATGTCAGGGGTGAGCCTCAGCATTAACACGCTCTTGTTTCTGTGTGTGTACAGATGCACGTAAGACATGGTCAAGGTCAAAAAGAGGGGGGCACTGATAATGCTGCTCCTTGTGTAAGCCCTGACCCTTGGACTACATTTGGCTGCAACCAACTATTACTTTCATTAATCTGTATGATAAACAATTAGTTTCCAGAAAATGTCAGAAAATGGTGAAAAATGTCAGGGTTTCCCAAAGCCCAATGTGACGTCCTAACATGTCTTGTTTTGTCCACAAGCCAAAGACATTCAGTTTACTGTCAGAGGACTAAAAAAAGCAAAAAAAAATCATTATCATCATTATCAGATAATGTGGACATGTTTTTGCTTTTAAATGACTCAAAACGAGCAACTGAATATCAAAATAGTTGCTGATTAATCTAATGGTTCACAACTATCTACTAATTGTTGCAACTCTAGGCTATACAGAGACAACACAAAACTCTCCTGCATATGTTTTGCACTTTCACTCTTAAATGTCACTTCAATGGTTGTAAGTAGAATAGAGATGAATTATTTATTTTTTAACAATAGCACTAAAACAATTATATTTTTTTCCAGATGTGGAAAGCTGATTATGGACCTATGGATGCATTGAATATACTGTCTTTAAAGCTAGAATTGGACACTAAAATATATATTCCCTAATCTGGCTGAAAACTATAATGACCTTGGGACACTTCTAGGTGGTATATTCATGTGTCAACCATCAGGTTTTTCCTACATAATGTATACCATGGTAGCTACTCCTCTAATTCGGTTGTTATGGCCTTAAAACAGCAATTAAAGTTGTACTCTTTTTTTTTTTTCACTAAACTGTACTATCCTAACTCTGTACTTCTGCAAACTCTTCACTATGTGACCAATGTGTACTTGTGGGTTATTTATGCTCCTTGTTCTGTTTTATTGACTTTATTTTCTATAAAACTTTAGCATACAACTTTTATCAACTGTATCTGGTAGTATTTGGCCATCCTCAGCAGATAGGGTTTCAATTTCTTTCAGTCTCAACTTTTAAACCAACATGGACAAAAGTTCTCAAAGTGCTGAGGAAAAAATTCTACTTGCAATTTCGTGAGAACTCTATTTGCAAGGGAAGATCATGTAATATGAAAGAAAGCTCCAGAAAAGCAAGTAAATGAATTGTTTTGTCAACTACCATTTCCAAGGAATCTCAGTTTAATTTTTGTATTTTACAGATACTTTCTGTACTTTACTGTATCACTATTGTATCACCATATCTATATAGTGTATAAAAAGTGTATAGATAGAAAGACCTCTTGTTAGTTGAGGTAGGGGATATTTTAAGCAACTTTTACAACATTAGCAACATTTCATTTGTTACAGTCAGGAAGTTAGGAACACCTGATGAAAACCAAACATGTTTTTAAAGTCATTGTTAGAACTGTAACGTTATTATCAAGAACTCATTTCTGTACTCTGTATCAGCAGGTACCCAAAGGTAAGTACTTGTATTTGGTCTGAAGAAAAGTGCATCCCTAATAGATAGACAGACAGACATGGAGATACAGACATCAGCAACTACAATGGGATGTAGTAGAAAGAAAAGATGGAGAAAAAAAAAATGAAAAAGCAAAGTTAAAATTAAAAAACATGGTGAACATGTGGGCCTGCGGTGGCTCTATGAACGCTGGTTAGCTCGGTCTCAGGCTGGACACTGATCCAAGGCAGACAGCTCATCATGATGACTGAAATCTGGACAAGTCATCTATCTCACTGTTTCATACTGTTTACACGTTTTTGAAATTAACATGCTTTAGCTGGCTCTGTTAAATCCATCCGCTATCTGCGTGAAGCTGAGGTTTCGACATCTCTGACTGTAACTGTTTAACTTACAGTAACCATACTGTCAAAAACAGGGTCACAGTGAGGTCGTGTACATACGTGTCACACACCAGCAGTTATGAGGTAATGTTTCCTTGGCATCGACCTCTGCAGAGCGTTGGTGTTTTTCACCACAGGACGATGACTGATGAAGGGGGAGCGCTAGGGGGAGGGGGGAGGTGGAGGCGAGATAAAACAAAAGTCCAAACCCAAATAAGCAAGCCGTCAGCCTCTAATAGCAGAAAGGAAGTGCCCCTTTATCAACAAGTGAATTAACAGTTTCCCGTCACACCTTGTTTTTTGCCTCCCCCCCCTTCTCTCTGAACCAGCGCCAGGGCACAGATGGCCCCCGCAATCGGACCACCAAGGCTTCTGCTCGGTGAGGAAACAAATCTGTTGCGCTGACTAATAGCCTTGTGTTGATGTTTTATGGTTGGGAAGTGTATGGCCGGTGCTGTGTATACACACAAAAGGCGCCCATGCATGTTCAAAAAATGCAAACCGAGTCATAACTGTCACGAGAGTGTCACAGGAAAGGAGAAAGCAGAGACGTTCAACAGCATTTCATGTTGAAAGGAGAAAAACTGACTCCTAATCAGCAGATAAAAGAATGCTCTCCGCCTACCGCACTAGAGGACAAAGTACAGACATTCGCAGAGAAATATGAACGCAGATCAAATGGAAATATCAAAGATGGTTTTTAGATTATTATGATCGAGTTGTTTTTGCTCAGAACCTGTTTGCACCGCGCACTGCTTTATTATACAGTACTGTGGCTGGATCTGAAAAACATCTGAATAATAAAACTGTACAGTGGCTGCCATATGCCTGGTATAGCCTCAATAACCTCTGCCCTGCGCACAGAAACTGCACTTACTAATCAAGCCTTGTATGCGCTGGGCCGCAGACAAACCGCGCTTTACAGCGTGGGATGCTCACATTATGGGTCATCACCTCAAATGACAATACATTGATCACACAGAGGAAAGGCTTTGGGGAAAAAAGTGGGGGCGGAGGGGGAGAAAATGTACTGTATACAGGGACATAAATAGCCATCCCAGATTTTAACAGTGACAAGAAGACGGCCAATTGCAGCCTCTATTTTTAGGCGTGCTGGCGGGCCTGGGCTGGCAGCTTTGAGAAGGATGTGTACTTTTCTATAGTTCCTTCCCAAAAATCAACGCTGTCCTCGCTGGCGACAATCACAGAGCAGCTGTTGTGGCTAGGTGGCCCGGCCCCAGCTTGCCTCACCCTGCTGCTTTCTGCCAGCCTAAGAAAACCGCCTTCACTGCCCAAAATTCACACCCGCTGCGCAAAAACAGGCGGAAGGCAGACACAAAAGCAAATGTGACTCAATGTGTTTGCATCCGGTGAAAACTGCGCAAATTATGGAGTTCTTATCAACGCTGGTGGCAGCGGTAGTGGTGGAAGGGGCTGGAATTCTAAATTTACATGTGGCAGGATGCCTTGAAACCAATTTATCATCAAAATAACAGACACACAGAGACCTACATGACCTTGCCCTTCAGAGATCTCACTGGTGAACTGATAATGACCTACTGTGATATGTACTTTTTGGTACTTTTGCACCATATAAATATATGCTTGCTTTTGAGGGTGAGGATCATCTTGTTTTGGCACAAGAGCTTGTCTGACAAATCTAATTTATCATTGACTTAATTTTCAACACCCAGAGAAGCCCCAAAAACGCAGCGTACAGCGAATAAAATTGAATAGTGCGTGACCTGGTGATGGCACAGCTGCTGGGACCATACCATTAAAAATGAGAGCACTACAAAAAGGGCAATTTAAGAGTCCTAGCTTTTCGATTTTATCGAATTATTTTATTTTATTTGAGTGCTATTTACATAAAGCTTCAAGATGACTGTTTTGCTTTGAGCTGACGAGGAACAAACTTGAAAAGTAGAGAGATTGCTGATTCATTCATTCAGAAATCAGAAAACACGTTTTTCATTATTTTGTTAAATTGGTTAAACACAGTGGTCTGCAGAATAATGCCATACTAACACTGATATATAACTTTTTAAAGTTCTTTACTGCAAGTTGAAATTCTTATGTGTTAAGAAAATTGAGTATTGAATCATGCTTCTTGCTACGATTAATGCTGTGGTATTTCTGATTTACTGATTTCTTGATTTCATAGTCAACAGCTCTCAGTTTTAGACTAAACCGATAACCAAAGTGTTTCGTAACGTTAAATTTTTAAAGATTTACTTTCGGTCAAACAGCTTTTCCACAGACTTTGGTGTGGAGTGTTGTTACACTTAGATTTACTGGACTTCAGGCAGATCACTGCACTAGTATTAAGGCAAATTACCCTTAATTACACAAATTAAGTTATTAAAGCCTTTTTTTAAGAGGGCAGAGCTTGAACGTAATGTATTAACTGATTTGCTGTGCAGCAGTAGTGTAGGGGCAAAACATCACTGCTGCAGGTATGTGAGAAATAAGCAATCGGGGATGTGACTGCAGGTTTTCCAACCTCATAGAAGACTGTACTACTGGCCTTGGCAGACGTCTGCACTCTTTGATTGCCTTTCTAGTTATTCATTGTTTAATGTAAGATATGACACAAACACTTTTTTCAGAGTGACTGAGAATAGGGCAATATTATATCAGTCACTTACTTCTGATGTCATCCATGTCACATATTTCACATAAAGCTGAAAATGGTGCGCATGGTATGTATTATATGTGTGTTCATTTTATTTTGGAGGGGTGAGGGCATAAAGAGGTGCCATACTTTATATTGTGATCATCAGAGCACAGACACACCCAACACAAAAAATAAATGGTAAATGG
>NW_023340257.1:1882873-1888591 GCF_004916995.1 Morone saxatilis | reverse complement strand
ACACCAATGCTGTGCATCAGGAGCAATCACTGAGCCAGGGATCAAACCAACAACCTTCTGATCGGGGGACACCCCGCTCTGCCTCTGAGCCACAGCCACTAAGAGAAGGTCACTGTAACATACTGAACTTCAAAAGTGCTAGACACTACCATATGAATGAGGTCGTAACACTGACTCACAGCTCGCACAGTGAGGTGCTTTGTGTTTATCAGAAAGTGAGCTAGTGTAGCGTATGGTATGGATTAACACCTTGATAAAAGCAGTGTGAAACCTGAATTCAATTTCCTGTGGACTATATTATGCACTGTAAAATATTAGAGTTATGAAAACCTTCAATTTTCTCCCCAAGAGTCGAGCAAACTTCACTGCAGCTTGACTCTAATCTTTCATTCTGAGCTGCTCCTTTTTTTTGTACTTTACCATAAAACAATGACCAGTTCAGTAGATAGTTTATCTTCTTCAAATGTACACACACACACACACACACACACACACACACACACACACTCTCAATAAGGTATCACTGTGAGGACTAATTGTTGACAGGTGGTCCTAATGCTCTCCTTTGAAACAAAAGTGTGATTTACGACCACGCTCCCCGAGACCCTGGCTTTCAGCGCTGCTACTACAAACTTATCTTTCTCTCCCTCTGTCTGCCGCTGCCCCTCCTTCATTCCCCCGTCCTATCTCTCCTTCATTTTTCTCAATTGCACCTCATTACTTTGCTCGCTCACTTTCACCTCCTACCCCACCTTTGATGTTTCTGTCCCTCTCTGTCTCTCATCGCAGCAGAGCGGTGACTCTCCAAAGTCAGACATCCTTTTAATGTTTGATGGCCTATTTTTCACAGTGTGGAGGAATGTGTGTGTGTGTTTTGGTGTAGGGGTTACAGAGGGGTCTGGGTCTAGACGAGGAAGACAGGAAGGAGAGAGGAAGCGAGGGCGCCGTCTTTCGAGAGTGTATATGTGTGTGCGTGTACGTGACTGGGGGTGCAGTGCGAGTTCTGGGGCGGGCAGATAAGAACATTACTTGACCCTGACCTTTTGGTCACAGCGTCTTCTGTCACCTATTCTGCCCCATATGAAGACTGGAAGAGTACTTAAAGAATAGAGCCTGGGAACAGCTTGGGGGAAAGCACATTGTGTCTATAAAAATGCACTTGTAAAGGATAAACGATATGGCAAAAATGATGCGTAATCTTATAAAATGAATTATTAGTTAGATTGTATGAGGTACTTCTCTATACTCCGTATGTTTCGTGCAGTAGACAGGGGTCAGCATGCACCCCAGTTTGGAGAAGAAAACAGAAGTAGAAAAACTTCTGCCACAAATAGTATGAATCTAAATTTTACCAAACCGGCCTCCATACCAACAGTTAATTTGTGTGCAAAAAATATAGCAACAATATCCACTTTAATATAGTTAACAGTGTTAAATAACATCCACTTGCATTACCCTTAATAAGAAGCATGTTGCATTTAGTAACATAATGTGTCTGTCAGTTATGGTATCTGACATTACCGGATCTTGGGAGACACTGATTTATGGACTGAATCCATCAACAATCCACTGAGAATTAGAAAAGAAGCAGCGACAACAGCTGGGATGAACTATGAGAACAGTATGCTGACATTTGTAAAAACATAACATGGGGCAGCTTGGTAGCTCAACTGGTAGAGCTACCAGGGTGCTACCAGAGCTTATATGCTTTGTTGATCTGACTGGTTGAAGTTCACCTGTGAGAGACAGTGACAGACAGATGGTTCATCCAATCACCTGCTGAGTATTTTGTGAAAGTACCTGCCCTTTTCCAAATAGTTTTGCTTACTTCCTAGATGGTTCAGTGTAACAAACACAGTCAGAATAGGGGAGCTGATGTTCTGTGGAATATATTCAGCCGCTTCCTACCTGACTAAGAATTGAGGATGAAATAGCGTTTTTTAGTATAAAAAGTGGAAAATCCAAAAGTATTCGGAAGGGTTAAAGCCATGCTTACCTCTCCAGTAAGCTGTAAAATACATTCTACTATATTATGTAAAATTACCCACTGGTCAATTCCCAGTCATTTGGTTCTCTGAAGTGTTTATCAAGTTCTTGACCTCGCCCTGGCTGTAGTTCACCTACTAAAGCTCAGGGATATTCCTGGAAACCCATGACTAATGAGAACTGTGATATTTTACTCTGAGTAACACCTCTGGGGTCAGGCAGTGCAGCTGACACAAAGTGTGTGTTTATCAGTGTGTATCTATGTCAGCTAGGGACACACAGACAGTGTGAGCAGCCCACACTGGTGTTTGACAAACAAGAGAGACAAGGTTGTGGCAGACAGATCAGAGTCCCTGGAAAAGAGCTACTGAGATGACCAGTCACTGGAAACACACACAAAAACACACACACACACACACACACACACGCACACACGCACAATTGGACTGGAGCAATCTCTAGCCTGAAGCAACTTAATACTTTACTTCTAATACTGAAACTCTGAGGCTCTACAGAGATTTTTAGCCTCCTTTAGCTTTTTGTTTTGGTTTGACAGTCATTCACTGTATGCTTCAGCTCACATCAACTTCCGCAGGGCAGCTATTCCTAACAAAACAGCTGTGATAAACATCTGACAGATAAAGAGCCAGATTCTTTTTCTCAGCAGTTGGTAGAGACTAAAACTGAGCTAAAATGAGAGTATGTATTGGACCTTATTCATCAGGTGGCTGAAATACGACTCCAAATGGATGTTAATGATCACCACACTGATAATCTACTTCCTGCCCTTCAGGACCGCCTCTTTGTGGAGTTCGGTCTGCTGAGTGGATGAAGTGGGAACAGGATACCAGAATTTTTTATTTATTTAATGTACTCTGTTTACTGAACACTCAGTGATGGCAGTGGGAATGTAGAGCTATTTAACACTTAAATTAACAAAAAAGTATAGCTTGCAGCAACTTTAAACTCCTAAGCTCTAATCAGATGGCAAAATAAATTAAAACATAGTTGGCAGTGGCCGATATGATGTTTTTAAAAGAGATATCATGATTATTTATCATCAGAGGACCTGAATGTCACCAGGGTATTTGGTCAAGACCGTCTATAAATTTATTTATTTATTTGTTATCTATAAATAACATCCAATAATATGTAACCCTAACCCTGTGAACTCTGGATCCTGCAAACAAACAACAACATCAGTAAGACCCTCACTTCCCATCCCTCCCAGCTCCTCACCGTGCAGCGGAGACCCCGAGGGGCTGCTGGACAGGCCAGGTATGGGGCTACAGCGGCCCCCGATGCCTCCTCCCCCGCCCAGAATGCAGCCACCTCCTCCGATGCCTCCTCCGCCAGCTCCACCTCCTAACGCAGCCGCCCTGTTCAGCTCCTGCTCGATCTCCTCCAGGCCAGCACTCTTTTGGAAGCGAGACATCCGGTTGACCACCCTCGGGGACATGTGTGTGCGGGCGCAGGGTGCGCCACCGTAGGGGTTGACGGGAAATACATGGGTGGTGCCGCGGAGGGTGCTGATGGCTACCCAGCGACTGTCCTGGCTGAAACACATGTCCTGGACCTGGACAGAGGGTGGGGACAGTAGGAGGATGAGACAGAGAATGTGTCAAATAGATTTTCCATTTCTGAGCAGGTCAAAACACAAGTGAAAATAATTTCCTGAAAACGTGGAGGGAGCTTCTGCATGTGCCACCTATAGTTTTTACCTGAATTGCCCTTGTGGTCAAGTTGCGAGTCTTATACTGCGTTAACATGGTAAAGGTCGGATCCCGGAACTGATTTAGAGATAATTGCAGGTGACGGGTCTGTTATACAGCTGTGCTTTGCAGGTGTGTGGCGGGTTTGCAAAACTTGAAGCGAGCAGGACTCTGGAAAGTGAATGAAAAGTGTCTTCCAATTTTGCAAATTTGTTAAAAGGTTTATTGAAAACATTTTTTATCTTCTTCACTCTGCATATAGGCATATATTGTAGGCTGAAAAAATTTGTATATTTTTTTATCCCCAATTGTCAGAGATAATTTAAAATAAAATGTGAATTCAACTCTGTTTTAAAGAAATCAGTGACATCAGAATGAGCTGTACCGTATCACTTGTCTTACCTCAGATAAGCTTTTAAAAACTAAAGGCTTGTATCTAAAAAAAAAAACTAAATAAATAAAAGGCAATAAAATATGGAATAGATCAAACAGAGAACAATTGTGCAGTAACTATTAATAAATGCAATATGTGATTACTTTATAACAGCAAACAAAACCTGCTTCTGAACTTGACGCTCAGTGAACTCACCACAGGTTATCATTCCTCTCTCTTTTGATAAGACATTTACAGATTACATTTGGCTGCATTTACCAGTATTGGCTGGGTCTGGTTTTATCAGTTGGATCAACCCCATATACACCTCTACCTGCTCCACTATAAGCTACAAAATGATGCTGTTCAGAATTTGAGGCCCAGGCTCAGTCCAGGAGCTGACAGCATAATGAGCTGCTGTCTTACTTAATCAGGCGCTGATTACACACAGACTGTGGCCACAAATTCAATGAAAACTGCAGCGCACATTAGTGTTGTACCATTTTCTTACGTTCTTAGTAAATCTGGTTCAGTGTGAACGAGCTGCAGGATGCTGAAATAGTACTTACAATATAGGATTTGACTCTGGAACACCTATGATAATGTATTATTATAATATTATATTTTCTTTCAAGAAGTGCAATTATATGCATAGTTTTGCAAACCTTTTCCATTGTTAGAATGTTGCTGTTTGTAATTATTAAAAGTATGACTCTAAAAGTATGTGTGTAACATTTAGGAAGATCTATTGGCAGAAATGGAATATGATATTTAGAGGTATGTTTTCATTAGTGTATAATCACCCGATAATAAGAATCTTTGTGGGCCCTCTTTTACAGATTCCCCAATGTGTTATGCAATGTTTCTACAGCAGACCAGAATGGACAAACCAAACACTGGCTCTAGATAGGGGCTTTCGCAAGTTTTGCGGCCGCCGTAGTTTCTCCTTTGCACTCGGTTGAGTCAAGGGGTTTGAGTTTGTAGCAATATGCAATCTCACTGCTAGATAATAATAATCATTATTTATTTAGGGAAATCCTATCTTCATAAATAATTGATTCATAATTATTTAATTATGTCACTAAATACGTTTTAAGACAGTGAATCGGGATAAATGTGAATATACTCACGGCTCATGGCTTGATTTGAAGAAGCTGTCTAGGTTGCTAATTTCCTGATTTATTTTGAACTGCCACAAGTGAGAGCTTGCAACTCTCCAGTCTTTCTAAAATAAAAAAACTTGTCATCATGGCTGAAGTCTCGGCTCACCCGTTCTATCCCCCACAAAAAGAAGTTAAACCAGATATGTGGAAATACTACAGATTCCAAAGTAAAGAACGACAGAGCCTGTGATGCAATAAAAAAATGTTGGTTTCTTAGAGATCCAGTGTGTAGGCTTTAATGGCATCTAGCGATTTACTCACTGATTGCAACAACCCTCACCTCACCCTCCCATTCCAAGCATGTACGAGAAACTATGGTGGGCGCAAAACTTCCCAAAAATGCAAAATGCCCTATCTAGATAGGTTTGATCAAACCTGTGCTTTCCCTCTGTGGAAACATGGCAGACTCCGTAAACGAGGATTCTCTTCCTCTGCAGTTGAACGGCTCGTTCTAAGGTAATGAAAACACAATGATTCTCATTTT
>NW_023340257.1:1876912-1882857 GCF_004916995.1 Morone saxatilis | reverse complement strand
CACTAATGAAAACATACCTATGGCTATTATATTCCATTTCTGCCAATAGGCCTTTAACAAAATCTAAGGTGCCATTTTAATTGATGATTATCTGGATTATTTCGTGAATCTCAATTCTATTGACCGGGGTAATTGTTACATTTAATTTTCATATCATCCCATGCCTATAAAGAAATGGCAACAAACACCAGTCTGCCACAAAATTAGCATTCTTAGGACCACTGTTTATCACACAGATAAATAAATTTGTCTGAGGAGCTTGAAAAAAAGTCGACCAGGGTGAGAGGATTACACAATAACTTTTGGCAAAGGTGCAAATGTGATATGAGCTGAAAAAAACAAAAGACTTGATGGCGTCCTTTGTTAGTCCTCCTCCTCAAACAGTGACCGACTCTCAGGGAGTAGACACTTGAGAAGATAGGATCTCCCTGAGCATGTTAGACATGCAGGAAACCAGACAGATAGGCTTCAAGAGACAATACAAGCAAAGGAGAGTGGGAGAGAGAACCTGAAAAAAGACAAAGCAGTGACAAAGGAGTGACAGACTGATGAGGTGATAGTGTGCCGAAACACCAGCAATCATTCTGCATACTATTAAAAATAGTAGGCTGCAGAGAGTGGATCAGACTGGAAGAAAATGAAACGAAAGGGTCCCGGAGAAAGTTAAGATGTGGAATGTCAAACTCTTTAGCCAGCAAGTGAGTCAGCCAATCAGCGAGACAGCTCCGTACCTGCAAGCCTCTCTAATCTTTTGCCAGTTCAGACTAGGTAATTGTCCATAGCAATGACAGGTAATGGGGCATCATCTGCATACCAGACAGTTTCTTTACTTCACAAAGATGAGTGAAAGAGGAGGCCTGACCTCTGCTTGGGCTGATTAGGGATGACTTGGAGATGAGAATGGGCTACTTTGTGTTTGTCGTAATTGGTTGTAATAGACCTGTCAGGGCTCCAACTGTAAATGGGTGCCTGGACTCTACTGTCAAATCCATTTTATCAGGCAGGGGATTACCTGAAGGGTTGCTGTGACTGTGTGACAGATATCGAGCAGTTGTCAAGCGTTATCTTAAAAAGGTGGAATGTAACTGTATTCGGTCACATGCGTGATGCCAGTGTGGAGGTTGCACATTCCACAGGGGCTGGAAAGCTCTCCCTCCTGTCTTCATACACGAAGAACTTGATGACATCCTCGGCAGTCAGAAGATGCCAAGAAGACATGTTTAATGATTCTGACATTTAAAAAAAAATCTAAACTGCTAAAAAGATTAGGCAGCTCTGTTCACCTGAGAGGAACTGTGAAGGAATGACAAGAATGCGACAAAGATGGACAGACAGATAAGACTGAAGAGAGGACAAACAAACACTTATAAAGAAGGTGTCAATGACAAAACAAGTTCACAGATACTCAGCTACCATATCCCTGACTTATAAAGACTTATAAAGTGTTGACTATTTGCACATCCAGGATTCATCGAGTCGAGTTTCCTGCCACCTGACCAATTTAAAAAAACATTTGCAAAGCCAGTTTTTAGTATGTTAAATCCAGAATTGTTTGCATCCATGTTTACCAGCTAGCAGTCTCGTTCTTCCCTGCCTTTGTTGGCACAGCATGCATACCGTTGCCACCTGTGGATCAGTGGAGTAGTGGAAAACCATTGGCATGCCTCACAAAGATAACCAGTGCTCCATAGCACTACTAGAGGTCCATATATCTTTAAAAACTGTGTCATGTTGATGTCTTTATAAAATTTTGTGCCACAACAATCCCCCGCCTCATGCTATCTTACAGAAAAATGACTCTGATAAGTGAAGTACACAGATGTGACTTATCAGAATTGGTATCGAGAGAGCAAGTTGGATTGGTGTACGACTAAACTTATCAACACTATATTGGTTGTCAACATAAAGTTTTTTAATTGATTTAATTCACTTGAAATGTTTCATCAGATCAAATACTGTGATTACAACATGATTCAAAATTAGAGGGAATAATTTTACATCACAATTTTCCTTTTCACTGAAGAAAATGGTTGGGGTCTATAACAAACATGTTTTCTTACATCTGTACAACAAGATTTGTAAGTAAGTAAGAGTATTTCTGCAGCAATTTATTACAGTATTTCATTAGAATGCTGTCTGTTACATTACAAAAAAATGCAGCTTCTGCCAGTTGGATATCGCACTTGGTCATATTGCAATTTCGATAATATTTCGATAAATTGTGCAAGCTTAGGCTGCAGGCCTCATTAGTCACTTAGACACAAAAACATTGGAAAAAAGAATCCATCAAGTATGGGCATTTACTTGCCAAATAAAATGAGTTTTCCCAATGAAATTCAACGGTTTTAGTACATGAAAACAGACCGTATGTTGAAACATACTGGCATGAAATTGGCTAATGCTAAATTGATATAGTATGTTCACAGGTACACATGTAACCAGGTTACTATGACAAATCAGCTAACTTAGAAAATCAGGCAATGCGTTTTCATGTAATATAGCAACCTGGTTACTGTAAAACCTGCACAGACAAGCTGCAGGTCCCTAATCAGGTTTCTAACTGCCCCTAACCCTTTACTTTAACCATGGTTTACTTAGTTTATTAGTGATACAACATGCTGCTTCTGGAATTTAGGGCCTAGTCAAAAGTTCAAAAAGGAAATATTCACATAGTCTTAGTTTCATTTTTAGTATTGAATATTTGGTATATTTATTTTTAATACAAGGATGCATAATTATAAACCCAGTTACCCGTCTACATGGCCAAGCAATCAACATTCTCTAGAAGATTTCTGGCCGAGGAAATCAGGTGTCTGAATTTCTCCACCCAGACTACAGAAAGAGAAACAGGTCTCTAATTTACACAAAGTAAAAGTAATCAGGTTCTTGCAGAATGACAACAGTAGCCTGGTTACTTCAAAACCCATATCACTGCAATCACAGCTGATGGTGCAGGGCTGTAAAGTTTAGCAGTAATGGAGTGTCACCCCTTTAACCTCAGTGACTGGCGCTCTCCAGTTTGCCCCGTGGCTCCACTCTCATCTACATTCTGGTCCTCCTTCAGCCCCTTACAGCTGTTATCAGCTGCAGGTCTGTTTACCTGGCCTCGGGTCACTGACAGCCAGCCGCATGTTTGGCCACTGGAGACAGATAAGGCGTCTCTCCACCCACCTAACTGTAGACTTTATCACTCTCCGCTGTGTGTCTGTGTGTGTGTGAGAGAGTGTGTGGTGATAACCCCTGGCCCAAGCACTAGGCTAAGGCCGGCTTTCAGTGTTTACAACGGCTTGGATCAAAGCAGGCTCAGTGTGCAACCGGTCAGCGGACCTGCCGTTTGGTCATACATTAACTATAGGCAGGCTGTGAGAATGTGTGTGTGTGACGGTGTGTTTTCCCAGTCAATAATGCTGAACCGAACAAGGCCTGAAGTAGTTTTGTTGAGTAAGAGCTTCTAACGTGCACTGCAGTCACTGCATGTCGCGGCTGAGAGGGTACAGGAAAATTCAAAAGAGGCACAAAATATCTTAACTTGGAAGGTGATGACACTGATACGTTTCACTTATGATTTCTAGAATCAAATTCATTTCCATTGCCCTGCTTATCTCAACAAGGCCCCGATATAAACTTTAAATGTATTGTGGATCGATAGGCATCTGTCTTGTCTAGGTTGCCTGAGTTTTTACAGCTATCATTAAAAAAGTCAACCGATATTACACATAGCCTACATTGGCAGATCTTTTTGATGTCATTTTTAAATATAGGTTTAATCAAGTTGTTTTTTTCAATTAATACCACTTTAAAAATAATATTTGTCAGTTTTATTTTAAATGGCATTAAATGACCAATGCACTGGATTTGTTTGGCCAGGCCCTGTTGCTCCACTACAAGAGCCACTACAAGTGCCTCTACTGCAATGGAACCCTACCTATTTAGTTTTCCTGTCTATAAAGGGGGAATTCACATGGGAATTCACATGGGAATTGACTGGGTGAATGATAGCAATCCAAACACTGTGCCAAAAACATATTTATTGATCCTAAACTATATTTTACAAAGTATGTCCCATTGGAAATATGTTAAGTCAAGAGAAAATAGTGGATACTTCTTACTTTACATTTTTTTCAACAGGAAAGCATTTTGGTTATATCTGTGTGTAGACTGTTGTGTTTTATACATTCCAAGGTTTCCTAATTATAATAATAAAGAACAAGGTGGACACAAAGAATTCCATTGTACTTCATGCAAACCTCCACTTAACCATTATACTGCGTTTATATTATGTCCATGTGAGTTATGGATGGTTATCAGTCTAATACCAAGCCAGAGCCCTACTTTCTTTTGAACATCAAAAAAAATAAAATTTCTTTGTAGATGCTTTTTTATTAAGTATCCAGTCTATGGTAGTAACATATATCATACTGTGTGACCACATCCTGTGAGAAAGTAATAAAAAAGCAACAAATTCTGCTATCCAAAAATGTATTGGCTTATTGTGTCATGTGACGTAAATCAAACTTTTCCCATCCAAATGTAGGCGGCCTGGCGCTGCCCTTCTCCGCCACTTCGTTAGCTTTAAAGATTTACTGAAAATGAAACACCAAAAAATAGCAGTGATACTTCGGAGCTTATGGGCCCGACCAATTTGAAATGCGTTATATGCACACAGTATTTAAAACTATTTTAAACAAACCAAACACAGCAATTTTTCATAGATGGTCTCCTCAAATGCTAGAATTCTATCAGAAAGGAAAGAAAAGTGAAAGAAAGTAAAAGAAGCTCTCCTTTTATAACATTTTCAAGAGAAAGGAGAATGGAGGGGGCGAGAGGAAGAAGATTGGAACATGTAATGATTTGTTCTTGTATTTTTTGTAAAGCAGTGGTTGAATGTTTTTTTTACTTGTCATGGCTGATTCTCCCACAAATGGTCTATGTTTTAAATGCGTGTGTGTGGTTTGGAAGGAAGAAGAACACCCCTTGGATCGTCTACTACTGACAGGAAATAAGGCACGCACTGGGGATAAAGCCCTCTTTAGACAAACATACTTGCTCTATGTCAACTTCTACACGCCTGATTCAATTAGTTGTCAGGAAAACATTTAGCAGTGTGTGAGTGTATAGCGTGGAAGAGGAGAAGGAAATAAGACTGTAAATAATGCTGATTAACTGATAAATTGCTCTAAATCTGGGCCATTTGGCTGCTCCCTGGTTGCTAATGTTTTCTGTGTTAAAATTGCAGCACACACCTGTTGGCAGAGCAAACCACAGCCAATGACCCTTATTCCAAACACTACAAAAATTGGAACTGGAGTATTTCTTGGCATTTGCTCCCTGCATCCCCTTTATTTTGAGCTAGATTTAAATGCTTTTGCTTGGTGTATCTCTCGCACAAAGCCTTTTGTTTTATGTGGAGGGACCAGCATTGATAATGGTTTATATGTTTAGTTTAACGTACTTCAGTGTTAACTAGAGATGGGATGATAAACAATATTCCAATATTGTGATAATTAGTCAGGATAATCTGGAATATCCTCACGTGATTTGATTTGAAAAAGTAGTTTTCCATCCTATATTGACAACGGGGAGCCGAAGGTTTGGCTTGCCCATTGTATCCACTACAAAAAAAAGTTAAACCGGGTTTGTGGAAATGTAATAGATTCTAAAATACAGAATAGGGAGATAAGAAGAAATAAGTCTATCTGTGATGCAATATGTGTATGGTAAGGTGATTCCAGTATGTTTTAGTGTCATTTTAAAAGTATGAAGTATATTTTTATGATTATCATGATAATATAATGTATTGCAATTATCTTGGCCAAAATAATCATGACATGAAATTTTCACATCGTCCCATGCAAAGAAACAGCAATTTTTAAACTGTCCACTGCAAACGCTTATAACATTTTAGAGCTGATGAAATTTGTAGTGTGTGTATGTGTGTGTAGGTG
>NW_023340257.1:1876582-1876826 GCF_004916995.1 Morone saxatilis | reverse complement strand
AGAATCTGGAAGACGTGAAAATCATGGCCCAGGGTGTCCGCAGTCACCAGCAGCATTCCTACAACAAACACACACACACAGTCTTCAGCATCACAGTTGGGCAATAAGTCTGGCAATAGGATACATATCATGATACAGTGGTTAGGATTAATTTTTTGTGATATATTGCGATACCGTAAACAAGGCGTTATGTGGTGATTTTTATAAATCTAATTTTAGAAAAACTGACATAGTATAAAGAACA
>NW_023340257.1:1863970-1876482 GCF_004916995.1 Morone saxatilis | reverse complement strand
ACTCGGGGACTTCTAGTGATCAAGACTGTAAATATCTGCTGAAGTTCTCCTTTAACATAACACGGATCCCTTAAAGGATAATTCTGGTTTATAACAACTTGGGCCTCATTTTCATACTTTAGGTAAGTCACTTTTATCAGTTATGAAAACAATGTACTCAACAAATGACTTTAAAATTTAGAAACACAGCAGTGGAAAAATTCAGATGGGTAAAGAAACACAAGTGATAAGATGACTAGACAGGGTGTCAATAAGGCAACAGTTTAGTCCGATTATCGAAACCACTCTGTTTAAAGGTAAAAACAAAAATGGTTGACAATGGTCACAATACCAAAAAACCGTGTGCATGCACAAGAACAGTAAGTGGTTTAGGCAGGGTGTCTGCTTGTGTTTCTTGTCTGATTTCTTTTTAGCAGTCAGATACTGATCGTACTTTCTGGTAAAACTATTTACTAGTATCAATATTTCCAAATTACCACTATCTAAATTACAACTTATCTTCTTGTTAACTTCCCATTACTTTTCTGCTGATTGTATGCCAATATCAATGTGTTTGTGATAAGCTAGGATTATCTGATAACACCGGCCTAGACGATGCATATGTTGAGTTCTACTGAATTCTTAATAATTAAGAAACATATGCAGAAATCAGATGAACCCAAATTTCTAGATAACTCTTACTAGAGAGAGAATTCTTGTCTTCGCTGACCTTCAGTGGTTTAACTTTTCACCTGGCTGCAGGTGGAACTCAAAGTCCAGGACCCAATGACATCACTGTTGGTTGTGGTTACACTTTCAACAGAGCGCATTTCTGACCACACCCAGTGATGCTGGGTGAAACTGACTTGAAGCTAGCTAAACACTTATTTTTCAGTCTAGTGTTAAGTTACACTTTGACTTTTTGGGTGTGAAAATGGTCAAAAGTAACTTAATAATTGAATATTAGGGAAGTCCCTCACCAAAGAGGGGAGGTGACACTCGCAATGCCACCTATCTGAGTTTGTGTTTCTCTTTTTTTCTCTCTTTTTTCTTAAATCCCTGAACCTCATCCATACTTCATTCTACAGAGGCAGAAAAGGACAGGCAGGAGAGCAGAATAGGGGGAAAGGAGTGAAGGCTGCAAAGAAAAACAGAGAAAACAACAGAAGAAAAGAGGAGGAAAAGGTGCTCATGGTTCATTTGATGTACAGCGGGCTGAAACCAAGGGTTGTGTTTTTCTAAGCGCTTCACGGGCAGACCACCTGTGAGCCCTTAGATATTAATAGATATGAAAAAAGGTGTGTGTGTGGCTAACCTAGCTGAGAAGCTCCCATTAGTTTGATATTACTATGCTGGAACGCCAGCTTTTAACAGGGAAAAACTCGCCTGCCTTTAAAGTCCTGCCGACACACAAGGGGCAGGCACCGTAGCGGTCAAGTTCACAAAGCGTGACTGTTCTCGAGGCAGAGCTCCAGGCTTGTTCTTTCATCACCTTAAGTGGAAAACACACTACTTAACTCTGTTTTTATGGAGCATTTACATATTTGCACACTTCCTGCTGGAATTGTTTAAAAGAGGAGAGAGAGGGGTTTTATTTTGTCATATGCCAGAAGGCTGTCGAATGGGTACACCACAGGATGAAGAGGCTGCATGAGGAGGTGAAAACGTTAAGGAAGCCTCTGTTCCTGATACACCTGAAACATTTCATCCACCAAAGCCACATGCCCAATTTACTGCCACTAATCCAAATTCCCAGTGAGTCCTAATACTTTTACTTTGATTTCTTTCTATGGTTTTCCAACATGGGACAAACATGTTCTCACAGCAGCTTAGAGAGAACTTTAACACCAGGCCCTCTTTTGATGGCATGTTTAAAAAGCCCCAAAACAAATTGCTCCCATCCACAATCTCCTGATAAAGAATTTGGGACTGTGATCAGCACTTAATCCCCTTTCTGAGCAAACAGGCAGACACTGAGGCTGGAGAGGTAAGCTCCTTGCATTTACATGGCCTCTTTTAAACTTCTCAGACTTCAGTTCAGTTGTGTTAACTAATGAAATCCCTTTAAACATTCACAGCCGCTGGTCATAGGTACGATTTCACAGTGCTCTGATTGTCCATTGATTTGAAAGAAGAAGAAAAAAATGTAAGGGAGCTGTGTGTGGCTGCATGAGAAAGTCCTATTAATTAGAATTTAGGTTTTTGCACAATGCCTACAATTTCTGAATTGCACAATCATGATTTCTTGATTAAAACGTTGGCAAACAATGTCTTGTTGCTCCCTGTCAAACTAACAATGCCAAGGGCCATCTGGCAAATTAGCTCACAATCGTGAGTCACAAACAGTAATGTAAACTGCAACGTGGACATGCGTGCAAACTGAGTAGCTGGAAGGTTTACCGGTCATGACAGCCAGGCAACTTTTTCTTAATAAAAAGAAGAATGCAAAATAATGACAACCTTGTAAGTACTGATACAGAATGCTCTGCCTATTATTTCCTTCATTTGTCTTTCTAGCAGCTGGGGCAAAGGATGTTGGCACAGCTGTTTATCCATTGATCAAATATTTTGGTCCACAGCAGAATCTCTCGACATTAAGTGGCCACATTGCAATGAAATTTCTGGTGTATAGGAGGATAAGTGTCACAATCCTAATGTTTGGATGACCTCCCGACCTTTCTTCTAGTGCTAAAAATCTCACTGGAATGTAAGTAATGTCAAAATAAAATGGGTCATAGTATTTACATGTTCCCCAGAGGATGAACCCATTTCTTGGACTTTTGAAGCTTTACATAGCACCGCCCTCAGACCAAAAGGTTGTTACGGGGTGCACACGCCTTTTCAGGCTTTGGTGGGCTTCCGCATTTTTGGGCCCACAGTGCATGAGCACTAGAGTCCTACTCTGGCAGAGTTGTCTTGATTTCCTGAAAACATGAATGGCATGAAATGATCTGCTTCTAACTTCTGTTGTAGATTTTCACATTTTTATTTGACTGAATGGAAACATTTCAAGGTGTTTGTGATGCCAAAAAGTATTTTTGGTCCAGTGTGCGTCATCTGTTCCTGCAATACCAAATGTGGCTACAATACATGATATTTCATGATATTATTGTGTTTAATTTGTGTAAAGACAATCAAAAATGAGATCAAGATTTTCAGTCCAGGTCACATATCTCTCAAATTACTTCCCATGGACACTGCCACCAGTACAAACAAACCAGTGCTCAACTCATGGGAACAAGAAATTCCGCAACTTAGCTCTTCCCCACCAATCCACCCACCTACACACATACCGTAAGAAAGTTACAAATGACCTGCGTGTTACCGCACTGTGTGGGCCGTGAATGACTCCACACTGCTGAGGTGTCTGGTGTGTTGGTGAGTGTCGGGCATGTGGGGAGCTGGGGTGAGTCTTTCTCAGCCAAGCTTTCCAGAGGCCCTGAGTCATGGTCACTGGCCGATCCAATTACTCTTCTTAGCTCTGGCCATGTAACCACTTATCACTTTTTTCCAGCTGAATCTGTTCTTTATTTTACGTTCTTGTTTTCCTGAAGCTTCATCTCGACTGAGTTACACTAAACTACTGTAAGTAATCTGCCTTCAATATTCAGTATCTTTACCATGTGGCTGTTTTATGAAATGTGTTTATTCAGTGTTTCTTGCTCTCATCAAATGGATCTTATCACCTCTTGGACTAGGGTGCACATGGGGATCTCTTTGTTGAGGCTGTGAATTACACTTTTTATGAGCAGCAGACATCTCTAACATTTCATAGGTTTAGCTGTCTTTATGATAATCACAGTCAGATAGTCTAGCAGTGCATCCTTTTGTAACACCAATGTTTTTTATCTAGCTCTAATGCTGTTAGTGCAATTACAGAAAACCACAAAGGCCAAACAACATTGCTTTTTAGGGCTGTTCATCACTTCTTGCAAGTCCTGGTTTAACTTGCAGAAGTGTATTATTAGTTCATTTTTTCTTGTTAATATGTTGTGTTTGAATAACTGAATTGTTAAAATTGTTGACAGATGAATGGACGTTGGCGGGCCTTAACTTTGCGAGACAGCTGGACTCCGGAAGACTCTGGAAGAGCTACAGGCAGCTACTGGGTAGGGTGACGCAGTAAGAAGACACTGATCGTATATATATATATATATATATATACACACACACACACATATATATACATATACATACACATACACATACACACACACACAACATATATAGATATATATTAACTTTGGCATTGACAGTGTTATTGTGGACCACACAACAACTCATGAGGTGGGGATGTGGATGGGGTAGCCTTTAGTAGCCTATAAAGTTATGTAATTATTATTCCGCTTTTTTGCTGAATTATACATTTTCCTTGTGCTCTAGAAGCAAAGGAATGGCTACCAGTCCATGTCTTGTGCTAAATGGTCATCCAAAAATAAAGATATTTCCATAACTTCTTAATCCTAAATCCTAAATCCTAAGGGACCTCACTTAAACAGCAGGAGACAACATAATGCCCACAGGTGGATCCTTATCACAAAAAATGGCCAATACCTGGTTTTATGTATATTCTTGGTCTATGTCTTTGCTGGCATGGGCAGTGACTTCTTTGACAAAGACTGTCACTAAAAAGTTATGATCAATGTTAAAACATTCCCCAAAATTACAATAGACTAAGTAAAGTTCAAAGTCAAAGAAACAACCCATCTTATCCCAGTCAAAATACTGAAAACAGCAGGACAGAGAGCCTTGCAGATTGGCTGTTGTAAATCACATCAGACCCAGCTGAGAGTGCTAATTACTATCTTGGTGTGAAGACACAACTCAATCCATGCTAAATGTGAGGCTATAAATGTGTGGCCGAGAGAAGCTCCTTGTGTGCGGGAATTCCCCTCGTGTTCAACATGTGCGTGTGGGTCCAGGGTTTTTCGGCGATGGCCTGGTTTCTTTCACACATCAGTAAGATGGAGAGACAGAGTTATTACACTATGGAGAGCTGCCTTCACGGCACAGCTGCCTCAATGGTCAGGCTCAACGGGCCAGGCTATTCATTAGACCGGCCTGTTACTAAACCAGGGATATGGTTTATGGGACAGTTCCGTGTGGGGAGAGATTCAGTCTTGATTCATCTGCCATTACTCCTGGCTTTGATGGGGTATTCAAAACTTCCATTTTCAGAACATTTAGACGGCTGCAGAAAAATTAAGTTCTGATACTGTGGTAGCCTGCTGTGTTTTATGAGACTGAAAAAGGTAATGAAAGAGATTCTTCACAGAACAAGGGTGGAAGTATATTGTACCTGCATCCAGTTTAAATACAATTTATTTGACTGATGATGGTTAAAGTACAAGCAGCACGATAGCTGACTAATTCAGTTTTACTACTTGCAGACATCAGTTCTAAGCATGTGGAACATCAATGCCTGACATCAAGTACACAATGTTATGTGTTTAAGAGAAGCTGCCCAAGCCCACAATTCTGAAAAGTAAGCATTACTGTACCTGTTCACTGTGGCGGTAACCAGTAACCAAATACATTTACAGTAACACTGGAATATTTTTGAGGTTGCTGGTATTGATATAGTATTAAGTGTGCTCATTGTTCTGCTACTTCATACTTATATACTATACTATACTATACTATACACTCTACATTTTAGAGTAGTTACAAGTTACTTTGCAGATCAATGCCCCCTTCACACCTGCACCTCTTAAAGTAAATGTGACAGCAATTTAACATGTCTGTTTTGTATCTAAATAAGTGCCTGAGTCACTTTTATGTCAAATGACAGCCCTCTTACTAGGTTTTGGAATTGAATGCAGCCATATTAAAATATTTTCATATTAAAGGCTTCAGCCGCACAAGGTCAAACATGCATGGAGGGAAATTAAATGTTCACCTTAAGATTGCTGTAGTTATTCTTTTTACAGTATCAGTATCAGTCAGTGTAATAAACTACAAAACACATTGTCATATTTAATGCTGAAATTTGGTTATTATTAGTGGTTATTATTTTATGTCCAAAAAAGTAGCAGCCTAACAAAAACAGAAATGCTGTATCTTATATCCTATATTATTCCCATGAAAGAAACATTTTAGCATTGATATATCTTGTAATTGCATCTTTACTAAAAAGAGTACCTTTACATTGACAACTATAAATCAAATCAAAATGAAGATTCAATGATTTTTTTTTTCACCTGAAAGGCAAAAGAGGTGTGAGTGTTTTTTTCCCCCCTGAGAAGTGTAGGAGGAGAGTTCTCAATGAATGTGCTCAATGTAATGTCTGCCAATTAAAGGGGAGAAGAAACTGTATGTAGCCTATGAGGCAAAACCCAGGGAAAAACAGTCCACGGTGCTGCTAGGTTATCGCTTATGTAATAACTGAAAGTGAGTCAAAAAGGTGTACATACACATCTTTAGGACAACAACTAATTCTTATATTCATTAGTGGAGGGCACTGTTTATACAGACTGCAGTCAGCAAAGTGGTGAAGACAAAGGAAAAGTGGAAAAGTGCCCCACATCGCCAGTGGAAACAAAGCCCTTGTGATCATTTTTCAAAATATGAGAGATTGTAATGAAACTGCTACTGTACTCAAAGTAGTTACAATTAGCTCAACAGTAAAATACTGCTTACACATTAATGCAACAGTAGCAATGATGTCATTTTAAATATATAATTCACTCTTAAATAAGCAATACTCCATAATGAATACTTTTAGTTTTGATACTTAAATGCATGTTCCTGATTTATTTATTTGGATCAAGTGAAGTTTTAAATGCAGGACTAAAACTTCTAATGAATATGTTTATATGGTGGTGTTGCTACTTTTACTAAATAAAAAGGGTCTGAATTATTTTTCCACCACTAGCAAAGCACTTGATCCTAATCAGACTCAGTAGGACTGTACAAAAAGAGAGAGAAAATAAAGAGCAGAGGGTAGTGACTTGCATGGTTGCTGGATCAATCACTCCATCTAGTGCCAGTCACAGTCAAAAGTAATGCACAAGTTGTTGGACAATATCTCTGCCATCAAAACATGAGTGTATTTTGACCTTGGCATTGTACCTAATAATCAAGTCAAGGATCGTTAAGGACAAGTGAAGAGGACGAGACGTGAAAGAAAACAAGCACACACACATTGCAGCTGTTAAAGAGAGCGCTTTGCCACTGCACTTCATCTGCGTCCCTCTAATTACACCACTAGGAATAGATCCACAGATCCACCGAAGCACCGCAAAGCGCCAGCCGCCACACCAAGAACTGGCGGCCACCGGTCTGCCCTCTGTAGAGCCTCCAACACACACAAGCCACTGGGGTTTCTTACATAACTCTTCCCAGCCAAAACTTCTGGGCTTTCCAGGCTCTGTTTGAGTCATATCATTGTTTCCTGCTAAGTCTATCTTTCTTGTTTCTGCCATGTTGAGCTTGACCACTGTGAAGGGAGGCTCAGTAGGGCTAGGAAGGTAGTTCAGTGAAAGCCACTTCCCCTAACTCCTTGGAAAGAGTTCACTTAGTGCCAGACCAATGAACCCGTCACTCAGGATTTGGGCTCTGATCAAATCAAGAGGCCTCTAATTATGGGACACTCCACAGCAGGCTGCTCAGAAATGAAAATGAATATAAGAATAAACAATGATGAAAGGAGCCCTGCAATCATAACAGTGGAAAAGAAGAGTTTCTACGCTTGTGTGAAGATTCATCCTAATCTCATTACACGCCCTAACTGCAATGAAAAAAAGGGGAAATCTGTGTTTTTTGGCTACACTTCTGGTGCTGTTTTCAGTTTTGATTTAAACATTTATTAGCCCTTCAGATTTGGCTCACGTTAAATGAGTCAGAAAGATTGTGTAAAGTGCACGGTGCCTTGTGGAAAGGGTCACAGGGGATTCTGTCGGCTTGCTGACTCAGCATTTACCAGTACACTGAAACTAAGTGCCACGTGTACTGCATTGTGCTATCTTGACGGTGCACATCTGTCGAAACCTAGCTTGGATGTTAAAGAGAAACAAAGTTGGAAAAAAAGACCTGAATGTCACTGGTCACACACTTTTTTGTGCAATTAAAGCCGACCAAAAAGACACCCCAGAACCTGCCATAGCATAGTCACTTTTACTGAACTAGAAACCTGAAAAATGAGAAACAATATTAATTTTCCTTTTAGCTCAGTTTTGGTCTCCAACAGCAAGCTTGTTAGGTGTTTGATTTTGTGCATAAGCAAATTGCTTCTTTTGTCTGTCCGCCAATTGGTGTTTGGCTGTTACCATAAAGGGGATCAACAAGTACGAAAGTAATGAAATACCCACTGTGTTTCACTGTTTCCATGCCTAGGGATAGTAACACAAAGAGGAGATTTTGTCCCAACTTTAGAGGATTTCAACTTAATTCAGCTAAGACTGCCAAAACATAATATTAGCTTAGTGGATTTTCATCCATCTCTGAGATAATGGTTGGGCTAGGAGGAGATCTAGAAATTGAAGAAATAATTATGCCTTGATTCTATCAGGCCCAGGCTACGTGATGTAGCGTCTGCCACGCTGTTTTGTTCAGTCTTCCATGTAGCTTCATGCCCCACCTGGGGTTTGTTTAATAACTTTTTGTTGATTATTGTGCTTTTTTACAGTGGGTAATTAGGATACATAGTTAAATTATTTCCTTTTTGTCTGTTTTTACCATTGGGAGTCTGCACATGGTGTTTTATTTACATCAGCGCTTCCGTTGGAATCACAAGCATTATCTAGAATTGAGCCCCAGCAGTCACACATACACTTAGACACCAACACAAGGATTGGTATCATGGTCCATTTCTACATTGGAGTGGGTTTTAAGAAATATGCGGTTTTTTTAATGCGTTTGTTGTTACAGACAGTGAAGTTGTACTTCCAATGGTTCTTTATACATTGCTGGTTTCTCACATGTAAGCGTAATTGTCTACAACAAAATAATTCATTTATTCAAAATGCCTTACTCAAGTTCCACATGTGTCTTGTTAGTAGTTTATAGCACACATTCAGCTTTACTCTTTCCTGGTAGCACTTTAGGTTTTAATGTTTCCTACAACTCTTGCATTCTAGTTCCTACTGAATGGACTATGACTTCTAGAGATGAAAACAGGTTGCTTTCATTGACGTGCTTTTAAGCAGGTTTTTGTCCCATAAACTGTACTGAACTGCTTGGTGTTTTGTACGTGATGTTTGGTGAGGTGAGGGTGGGGGTAGGTGGGGTCTAGAGAACCATGTCCTGTCTGTCTTTGCAATATCATCCTGTTCCTGCTCAGACAGTGCTGCTGAGTTTAGTCATAAGTCTAGGTAAGTGAAGGATTCTTGGGGCTTGGAGGTCATGGGGTGAGAGCCATCTCTCAGCAGCTCCTTTATTAACTGCACATGCACACACACACACACACACACACAGCATAAAACACATGAGGACACACGCTTGCACACATACACACCACGAAGTAACAGGACCATACACAAACTGACACACTGCACACACAGGACTTGACGAGATTGCCTGTTCACACTTACAAAGCATCTACTGTCCCTTTCTATTTGGGGTGGAGGTCAGCAATGCTAAGAAAACGGGAAAGGAGATGCCAAAGTAAAATAATGTGGTGAGAACGGAGCGTAAGATTTGGACATTTGGAGGTGGATTTCAGTACACAAACTCTAAAAAATTTACTTGAGTGGCAGCATGTCTATTGAATGACAGGGCACAGAGCCTGGTTGAACAGAAACTCCGGTGGAAATGGGTGAAAGAAGAAAACAAATAAACCCTACACTTCTGAGGTACTCCTTGCTCGTATCACATATACAGGGTATGTGTGAAACCCCCATAAATACAACAAGAACAAATATGTGTAGGTACTAAGAAACATGAAGTCAGAGGTTAAAATTATTACGGTTGTCCTGATTTTTTTAGCCCCCAATCTGTTTAGAGTCATTTAATATTCCCAATCCAATGCTTTTATTTGTTTAGTTTTAGTGCGCAGTGCACACATCAGATACATTAAAGCAATTCAATTGAATCCAATGTATATGCTTGATGACTGAATAGCTCTGCAATGCATCAAGAAAAAAAATGCCTACATCGTAGCAGTTGTTTTTAAATTTATTTTTTACACAATAAAGTATACAATAACAAACCCTCTGTAATATTAGTTGCCTTGTCGCTGTCTGGAGGAGGTTCTTCTTCGGAGAAGCCTTTGCCTGAGTTACCTGAATGAACGGTCTGTATTCTGTGTTTATTCCCATCGTCTGCCATCATTGTGGGGCTTTTGTTGCACTTGCAGTGGCATGTTCGAGCGCGGCTGTGTTATCTCTCCAACGCTCTCTCAGGTAAATAAAGCTCAAAACCGATCAGTTAAAAAATGCCTTAATTGGCACAGATACCGATTGTTGAGAAATGATTAATTATGGTGAATTTAAGGCGCTTTCATTTTCTGTTGAATCTGGTGAAAGTGTTTCTACTGCCTTATTTCATTGATTTCAAGGGGAATCTGACCAGGTGGCAGGCATAAAGAATAAATAGTCAATCTTCTCGTTGAGGCATCAGTGTTGAGACTCTTAAGTTACCAGTTAAAAACTCCTTGTAGTACTTTTAAATAGTCCAATACCTTATGCAAAAAGCATATTCGCTTTCAATTTGACTTTGACTAATGTTCACAGTACATCAGTACTGGGGGACTGCTTGGGAGAAGTTTCATAGAAAACACAGTCTGGAAGACTTGTCAAGCCTGAGGTAGAGATGTTCCGATACCATTTTTTCCCTCCCGATACCGATTCCGATACCAGTATGTTATAAACAAAAATATCATACTACGCCTGCATGACTGTGATATGATTATCATGCTGGGTAAGGCTGGCTCAGTTAAACCCTTTTGTAAAAAATGATAAATACAGCAAATTCAAGCATTTGATTTTTAAAAGAATAAAACAGTATAAAATTATAAAAAGCTTCAGAGTTTGCTGCTGCGGCTTGTCCTTGCTTTCCCTTTTTTGTTTTAGATAATTCGTGCGTGCTTTTAGGTTGAAGCGTCTTCAGGTGTTTCAATTAAATATCAGTTTGTGTGTAAAATGAGCAACACTCGTGCCACCCCTTGAGATTTTATCTTTGCACACGTTACATGTCGCAGTCTTACTGGTGGGAGATTCCAGTGTGAAATATTGCCACACCGCCGACATGATAGTGCTACTTAGCTTAGCTGTGTCTGTTGTGTCTGTGTCACGTGATCGATTCCTCCTCGTCCCTCTAAAACAGCAGCTGCAGGTTGCAGCACAGCGCCACTGTTTTAAGAGCGGCGGAGAAGACTGTACCAGAGCTTAACGGAGCTAACCGTAAATAGATTACTAATTTTATAAATGACGTGGTATCGGATGGTGCCTGGACTCCAGTACTCGCCGATACGATGCCAGCATTTTCGGCAGTATCGGAGCAATTTCCGATACTGGTATCGGAATCGGAACAACTCTAGTTATGTACTTCTCTGCAAAAAAGATTTTGGGACCACCTAAAGCACCTCCACTAGGAGTCACCAAAGCTTCACAGGGACTCACTAGGCCTTCTTGATTTTGATTTTGTGTAAGAACACTTAAAAATGTACACAGTAATATGCCTATATCTCAGCATTCTGGTCATTTCTGTGGAGAAGATTAAATTAAATAGACATTTTTAATGTTTAGATTATTATGTACGATATAAAGTAAAAGGAAGACAGCAAAGACCTAAACACAAGCTATATTCATAAAGCCTTCACTCTCTGATAAACAGCCTTGTCCTGCATTAGAAAAGTAGTTCAAACAACCACAGAGTTAATAAAACAACGGTGAAGTGTAAGGTAGGAGAAAACTCTGAATTAGTAAAAAAAAAAAAAGGAGCCTATGAAGTATGATTTTTAGAAATAAAAATCATTCTCAGATGAGACAATGCTTTTGTTCATGTCTACTGTGGTGCATCAAAATTCAAACAGGCCCTCAGTTTACACAAAAGAATGAGTTCATATTCCCTGTAAATTACCCAAAGTTTTTCCATTGGTATGGTCCTCAATTTGCGTGCACCTTTTTGCTAAGCCTCTGAAGAACAAGCTTTCCAGGAACAGGCAACAGTGTTCATTCTGGTAATGAAAACTGAGACAGAATATATTCGTCAAACAACCTTTGTCTCTGTGACAAAGGCAACACATTGACGGGGCCAAACAGACTTTATGGAACAAAAACTGTGAGTAAGTCTCCATGTAATATCTCTGACAAAACAAAACAAATTTTGAGATGAAATTCTAGGTATTCTTCTTGATAAATAAAGAGTAAATTAAATTACAGACTCATGATGACAACTAGACTAAACTGTGTCCAAGTGCTTCAGTCAAGTGTTTTCACTGTCTAAAAATTGACTGATAATAAGATAGAGATGACAAAAGCTCACATCTTATGTTTAGGCTAAATGAAACACTGACTAAATGAACACAGGCAAACCAGCATGTGGCCCATAGTGCACTTGTTCTTTATGTGGAGCATGTTCTGTAGGTAACACTG
>NW_023340257.1:1863747-1863945 GCF_004916995.1 Morone saxatilis | reverse complement strand
GGCAGAAAGCATAACAGAGCTTTTAGTAACAGGACAGCTGGCACATTGTCCTGGCCCCTCTGCTGACTTGGATCCAAAGAACTGTACCAGAGCTTAACGACTGACTGATAAGACTCCTCTGGAGGGAATAGTTTCCATTGTAAGTTATGTCGGACTTTATTAAAAACCTCTTCACGGCGCCCGGTTAGCTCAGTGGGT
>NW_023340257.1:1841524-1863567 GCF_004916995.1 Morone saxatilis | reverse complement strand
AAAAAAAAAAAAAAAACCTCTTTACAAAACAACATTTCCTGAAAAGAAGTCAAACTTTATAAAAGCTTAAACGCTTTATAAAACACCTGCCAGGTTACTACAGTGTTTCCCTTCTGCCTTCTAAATGTTTATCCAATGTTAATACACTTGGCCCTGCATGAAAAAGTGTTCAGGTCGGGTGTAGATTAAAACTGTAGGCTTGTTTCAGTCTCTCGTTTAACAAAAGGACAAGGATCTGTCACCCATTTACTATATGTGACACAATGTCTGACTTGCATGCGTTGTCTGTGTCTTGAGGTTTGTGTAAAGGCATGTATTGGGGAAACTCAGGCTGAAGACATGTTCATTGTGTACAATATGAATACACACACTGTGAATACATTTGGGTGAGTTGGCTGGAACAGAAAAGATGAGGCGACCACATGTGAGCCAAACACACACTATGTCACACTTGAATGGAAGTGTAATCTCTCTCCTCCTTTCTATGTCTTCCAAACTTGCTCTAGCTCCTTCCTCAAAAATAAATGTGCGTGTGTGTCTGTGTGTGTGTGTGCGAGTGTGTCTTACCACTGGGGTTGAATTGCATGCAGGATATGGGTTTGTCATGAGCTGGGAAGTGAGCCACCACTCCCTCGCCGTCCGAGTCCTCACTCACCAAGACCTGGAGCATATATATATACACACACACACACACACACACACAAAAAGAAAATCCAAATCATTTTCTAACAATGAGAACATTGAACCCAGAACGGGACTTTCCCCTGCTCAAGGATTTCTCTTCACATTTTGGTTTGGTCTGATATCATCACCACACTCAGCAGTGTGCTTTGACATTACTCCATGGTGAAATAGCTGGACGTTGAACTCTTTTCTGAATGTGCCATTGCCCTCTTGTGGATAGAAAATGATCAGAAAACCACTTACCTGATAGGAAAACAAGCACTTTTGTTCAAAACCTCTCTCTTTGTGCTGAATCAAATAAATTACAAATTATCTAAATCCGAGCTATATTTCATTGGTGCTGGTGCTTCAGTAAGAGGCTGCATTGAGACCAATGTGGACGGGGTATGGTCCAACAACAGAGACAAGAATATGGACACATTTACATTGGCAATAATGTGGCTTTTCACATGTGGCTTTGACAATACCCCATGACAGCGGGTTTTCCCGTAAACAGGCAGAAACTGGCGTCAAATGTAGCTCTGGCTCGAAACGTGCCTAAGAAAATGAAATTATAAGTCACTTTGCACAACTAGAGGCTGCTCCTAAATCTCTGCATGAAGTCTGCTGTCAAGACTGGGACGGATCTAACAAAGGCTGAGCCCAGACCAGGAGCTGGCAGAGAACCCCTTTAGTCACAAAGAGAGATTAGAAATAAGCCCAGACATGAGGCCACTTGGTGAACGAGTGTGTGTGTGTGTGAGAGAGGGAACATTTACACAGGGTTAAATTTGGGCCCAGCGTTGCATTAACGATGTCAGGAAGGCTGGCTGAGCATTTTAAATAGGAACTAGTCCAAACAAGAAACAGCCTCTAAAAACTAAAAGGGCTTCATCTCAGACTACAAGCAAGAAAATAAGCAAGGGAAAAAAGAAAAAGGGGTAGAACAGAAAGAAAGAAAAAAGAAAGAAAGAGGCTGGTGACATGAAGCAGATCACTTTTATTATGGTGCAGGCAGACAATGTTGTTCTGTGAGGGAATCCTGCTGGAGCCCTTTGAAACAGGAGTGTCCTCCGGAGAACCGAGTCTGTCGTTAGGCAGGGGAAAGTGTGTGCGCCTGTGTGTTATGAGGCTGCTGCTCCAAATAAGGAATTTCAAAGCCTGGAAGAGATGGGAATATCCTGGACTGCCGCAGTGACACAAGAACTCACCTCTATCATATCCCTGCCTTTTCCCATTTCTCCCAAAAATCAGCCCCCCTTACCCTCTCACTCCTCCCTTCACCGCCAATTTCTCCTCCACTCCTGGCTTTCCCCTCCTCCCTGCCCAGTCAGTGTTTATGGCCAGTGTACGGTTACAGTGTGTCGGCTGGTGACACAGTGCAGGCCTGCTTCTGAAGGCTTAGGTCCAGCTTATAAGACAACACACTGGCTATGGGGTGGCTACAGTCACCATGTAAGAGAGAAGGGGAAGGCAGCGAGTGTGTGTGTGGTGGCTACATCACTGACAAACTGTATTATGTATGCTAACACGCCTCATCAAAAATGTGACAGCTACTGCAGTGTGATTAATCATGGTCTGGAGTGGCTGAGGAGAATTAAGGGGATAAAAGCTTTTAGCGTTTTTTTTTTACTTTAAGGGGAGATCCTGTTGAAGGCAACTGGCATGGTTCAAACCATAACCAGGGTTAGACCCATATATTGGTATATATGCTTTCTGTTGGAGGTGTGAGAAAATATTGATACACATTATTGCAATATTATGTTTTGTGATACTGAATCGATTTTTAATTAATAGTTTATGTGCAAAGATTCGTGGGAGTGATTCATTTTGTGTTGTGTTTAAACCCCCGGCCGCAAGGGTTGTATGTTATTTACACTATGACCCATTAGATTTAAGAATTCGCAATATATCACCTTGCTTGCAGTATCACGATACACGTATTGTATCGCCAGAGATACTTGCCAATACACAGCCCTAATGTCTGTGTCCAGGTATATAAGGACAATATACCTAAATGTAGCTGTAGTTAGGGGTGTGTCCTTTCACACTGTTCATGATAATAGGATCTTTTTGTGAGTGATGTGTCATACACTATTGCAGCAAATTTTGGTCATATCTATGCACAGCAGCAACAAGCATAGATGAAAGTGTAAGTAAAGTAATTTTCTGCTTCTCTACGGAAGACAAATGGAATGATTTAGATAGTGTTGAAGTAATTGGTTTAAAAAATACAACAATATGTACACAGTGCAAGTGGGCAGAAACAGGAAAATAGTCACCACCTTTCGCAAAAGCAGCCAGTTCAGATGGGAGGATAGCCAATCATTGTGTGAGGAGAGCACAACAGCTAATTACAATAACAACCAACTAGACTAGAAACAACTCATTTAAAAGCTGGACCCTGGATATAACATCTCCAAAAACCTATACCTGTTTGTAATTTGTTTGCAAATGTAAGACAAATACTGTAGTAAGGTAATGCAGACAACTGCGTCTTAACCATGGACATAAGTATTTTCTCAAATCTTCATTAATTTTGTTTCTGCCATAACATTATGTTTTTTAGGAATATTTCGCCCACTCCTGCTAACAACTTTTTTGGTGAGAAAACAATCCTACTAGAAAAAAATATACATGGCTGGAAACGTGCTTCTCACTTACCTCCCAAATCCACCATAAAATGGCTAAATTGAATGTTAAGACCTTATTTGACATATGGTGCACTCGCTCAGCCTTGAGCTGCATGTGAGGTTACAGACCTGACTGTTTACAGAGTGTCTCTCCTACCAGGGCTGCTAAAACACGGGCCATGGCTAAAAGCTTGGCTGTTAAAATATGCAGCAAATCTAAGTCACACCTTTCAGCAAGTTGTGCAGAGTGAGGTGAATGGGTCTGAGTGTGTCCAAGCCACAGGAGGAAGAAAAAAAGCCAACCTTGGAGATTTTCCTGTTTCCTACCAAGCCGCAGAGGCCAAAGTTATGTTTACCTGGGTCACACACGACAAGACCAGAGAGGCAAAAAGCCAAGAACAAACTGGTGCCAATTTAATCTTTGGTGTGTGTGTGTATGCATAATGTACATAGAGGGTCGAGTTAGGGGGGGATGTAAGGATTAAGAGGTCTAGCCAGTAAAGCTGACACTCTATTAAACAATAATGGTCGCCTGGTAACAGTTTCTGGTTAACCACCATGCAGGTTCAGAATACTGAGTTGGCTCAGACCAGTTATAGTCTGAGGGTTTTACCCTACAATGCAAGAGTCATAGTGAAACTCAAGGGCTAGGACAGTGGTCAGCAAACTTTACTATCAAACGAGCCATTTTTAGCCATCTGTCTGGAGTGTGGATATATAACGAGAACTGGATACAGCATTTAAGCAGCATTACGTTCATTCCTATGAAAGCTGCTCAGTGGCCCATGAAGCCAAAAAAGCCATTTCCGGCTATAAAGAAATTACGCAGATGAATGCATTCTTTAGCCCTCCGTTTAATGGAATGACGATAAAATTATTTCATCTTGCAGCTTTCCAAGACTTTTCAAATGTTATCGGACTGAATATTGAACACAACAAAAAATCTGCCGTCTTTCACAATGTACGCTTATGGGAAAAAGTCTTTTTGGTCCAGTGTGCATCATGTGACAGTTGCCTTTGCTGTAATCACACAGTTTGGCCACTTTTGTCAAAGCCACAGGATGCAACTAGAGTTTCCTAACCTTGGGCTGGAACTTACTCATCACTGTAGGGAAGATACCATAACCATCCATCAAGATGAACAACTGAAAATATAAACTAATGTATACGGGTCCATCCATTTGAATAGTACCAACTCACAAGGAACCTAATATACAGATGGATGACAAATGAAAGGAAAAACCAACAGAAAGTGTCACAGTGAGGTGTTGTTCCACACTGAGTTTTAGTGATCTTTGTCATAGATTAACCAAGTGTGTGGAACTCTGCTGGATGAACAGCACTCTTATTAAATACATGCTCTCATTTGGTGCAAGTTGAAATAGTCCTAACCACCAAACATATTCCATTTCTAGCTTCCAATCGTCTTTAAGAATAACTTGGCCATGTTACAGTCTGAAAGTGTGACCCTCAAACCCCCTCAAAAGCATGACCTATTATATCTATGACAATGAAGAGACCTCATTAACACCTCATTTACAACTTACTAGCCAGGTTGACATTTATTTACCTTGGTCTAATACTGCATATATTTTCTTCCTTAATAGACACATTTTGCATTTAAATGGTTGTTGTTGTTTTTTTCTAACTCTAGTTCTCTAACTTTGCTTGTCCTCATAACCTATTACTTCAAGGCCATGATTGTTAGACTTTTCAGATGAAGCCTTTGTTTGTCAATTATTGCCAGGTGCCATTTGCAGCAGTTGCTATTCCTAGCAAATAAAAGCAGATGTTTGAAAGCATTTCAGATTTAAAAACTAAAAGTAAGGTCGTAAGCTCAATAAAAATAATTCCATCTCTAATCTGTTGAGTTGAAACAAAGTCACACACATAGAAACACTACAGACCAATATTATTATTAAATCTGACAGTACTAAGTGTGTTTACATGTTGTACATGTGCAGTGTGTGCTGTAAATGATTTTAATTCATTCAATGCACTGCTTACATTTAATTTGCCAAGTAAGGAGGAAAAACACAAATTTGCCCTAATTTGATCCTTACACCCTACCAATAAGTATTACAGAAATTAGTAGAGTGTAGTTTGTAAAAAAACTGCAAAAAGTCATATTATATGAACAAAGGGTGAACAAACATTTTAAAAAAATTAATCACACTGTTCAAATTCATTATTATTCAATCATCAACACTACCAAGCAAAATGACAAACTGACCTGTCCTTCGCCAACACTGTGCGTATCAATGATGGTGACCACACCGGGGTTGTGGGGGCTGCGGCGGCTTGTGCTGTGAGGTGTGCCCTCCTCATCCGGGGTGCCTGCAGGCAGCGTGCCGGCCAACTGGGTGACAACTTTACCCACCATTGTCAGGCCTGTCTTTAAAGTCTGGAAGAATAGGAAGAATAAATTATTTCTGTGCTTAAAAATCCAACAATGAAGTAATATGTTATGATTTACTGCATTTCTTTTTTTTTTTTACTCCACTTAGTCTGAAGCCTTTGCGGGCAATGGAGATGAGCACAAGTGCATGGGTGAATGTGCAATACAGTGTCTGTGTGTGTGTGCATGCACCATGTTCACTTAATGCTTGCTGATAACTTGTAGTGCTGATGACTTGTAGCACTGTAGCCACAGGAGACACCCATGTGTGCATGTGTGCGTGTGTGTGTGAGGCTCCTCTGTGTCCGCTTAAGGCCCAGCCAGGGTGTCTGGCTCAAACACACCTCTGTGGCTTGATTGAGGGAAATGGATAGTGCTGCTTAAGTGGAGTCTATCTCACCTACTACACTGTCTTTGCCTAATGGAGTGCAATGCGTGTGACTGTGTGTCTGTGTGTGTGTAAGCGCCAAAGGGGCCCCGGAGAGCCTAATCAGGCATTCAGACTAGGCGGCCCTGTCAATACAGCGTGGCGCCTCGCGTTTGTTGGGTCTGAGGATCGCCCACTGTCTCTCTTTGCCACTTGGCCAGGCACACTAACAGTGTCTGCTGGCTGCGTGTGTACGCCTGCATTTGTGTGTGTGTAAAATGCCAGAACAGCCATCAATTATTAAGTGAGGCGTTTGGCTCCTAATTGATCAACACTAATGTGTTTTCTAATCACTGCAGTTGTGGAGTTCTTAGTGGTAGTCCAAACAGGGGCTATTGATCTGCCGGTGGGGAGGGGGCCGGGGTCTAAGGCAGATCATGTCTGATGGCTGACAAAAACACATGAGCACACACACACACACACACACACAGAGCTATGGTCTGATGTCGCCATCTAAACAAATTACAAAGTAATTTAAGTGAAAGGTCTTTCTCAATCATCCACGCAGGAGTGATAGGCAGCAGCACTGATGATTTACAAAAATTTACCGTAAGAGAGAAAATCAGAAACATGGAGTCCAATTGGTCAGAGCCAGTGCACTCTCTTTTATCTTTCTTATAAACAAAAGCCATTACACTTTAATGCAACCCCCCCTTTTTTGTTTCCATGTCTCTGGACGTCAGCACTAAGAGCCAGCGTGTCGCGCCACAAGCCAGAAGGAGATACCTTGTCATCCATATTGAGATATATGGTCCTAAATGAGGAGAGGGCGGGCAAGCAGACTGCCTGTCTGCATATCAATACCCCCGTGCCATTGTCCACCCCTTAGACCCCTTATGCCGCTAACCTGTTAGCGACACAGTACTCTTTTTGATGTATACCATCATTAGCCTGCTAATGACACTTCTCTCACACTAGCTGTTCACACTCATTAAGTAAAGGGGAAGGGATACACTTGCTCTTTGTAAATCAATTAGCCCCTTCCTCTGGGACCGAACAGAGAAACAGACTAGAACCATATATGGAGCTAGCTAGTTAGCATGTGTCGGCAAGCGGCTAAATCTGACCAGGAATGAATTTCTTGTATCAAAGGGGGCTGTTGGCTGTTAGTGAGCCATCTTAGAGATGCTCCCCGTGGAGACGAGTGAAACGAGACCGATGGAGAGAAACAGATTGCAGTGGGGAAAAAACAGATAGGCAGGTTGATGAAGTGTCTCATAAGCTCAGCCCCAGTCAGCCAGGCGGGCCAGGTGGATCCAATGTCAGCACATTTACAGATGGTGCAGGCAGAGCTAGAAGTGCTGTGTTATGTGCTGTTTAATATCAGCAAAGGCTTAAGACAGACCAGAGGACCTTTAGACAGATTATAGCCACAGTCTGAACATGAAAACTCATTTCCAATTTAATTAAGGACTAGTTTAGAGTCACTCCTTCTGTAGTGGGTGTTGTCTGTTGTTGTTTTATGTGTTATTATGCTTGGGACAAATAATAAATAAATTGAACTGAACTTTTTGAAAGTAGATTAAATTAAAAAGAATTAGGAACTTGTGTTTTCTGTAGTGTACAATAGAAATAGGGGTGTAACAGTGTGTTTTGGTCCTTAACTGTTCAGTACCGGACGTTAGGTTTGGTATGCAACTTTGTTCTGTTCAGTACTCTGTGAAGCAAATGATTGCAGTCAAATTAGCCTACGTCTTATCATGTGCATAACATACATTCTTAAGTGCGAGCTCCACCTAGAAAGCTTAGGCAGTGTCTTGTGCTTAGCTAAACCATTGAATATCCTCCCTTGTCTCTAAGATCCATCATTTAGAAGTAAGTGTAAGGAGTTAGTTACGGTGACACTACAGAGTAGTGAATCTGACAAAAACTGTTTTCTGACATTGTTCAGCCAAAGTGGGGAATGTCTCTAGAAAGAGAAACAATCAAACATGCAGACACTGAATTCATCTATTTAAGAGTTTTGATTTGATTTTGAAATAACCACAACTTAACATTTCATGTCAGAAGAGGTCTTGAAAAGAGCTTGAGCACTGCTATAACGTTCCTTCACATGTGTATTTCAGTCAGCTCTCTTGATTGATTTAATATAAACATAACTGTTGAATTAATGTGAAAACCTAGGACTGCACTGCTGGATCGAATGCTCAGTTTCAGTACATTTAAAGATTCTGCACGTGTCTCAGCGGAACAATTTTATTCCATAATTTGAAATAATGCAGGTTCGAGTTTTTTGTAATAACAATGGAGTATCACTGACTGACATGCTAACATCACGGAAATCCGATATTTGGAATCGATTTATATTTGCAGTTAAAATTTAAATCTTGAATAAAGTGGTGGACTGTAACAATTACTTTTATTTAAGTACACTTTTGAGGTACTTGTAATCCACTTGAGGTTTACCATTACCCCGTCTGTGGCACAGTAGCCTTCAGTGTCTTGTTTTTTGTAGCCTATGGAGCTGCTCCCTTATGGACATTAGAAAGAATGCAAGTTTAAGACACTTCTGCATTGGCTTCACTTGACTGATCCGGAAGCTCTGTCCATTATATATACTGTCAATGGTTAAAACAAAAACTAAAAGGGTTGAGCTGTGAAAAGTGTTTTATACTCGGTAGTTGTATACTACTTAGATATTTCCATTATCAAAAAATATATATTTTTAGGAAAAAACAAAGAAAATCTCTAAATGCTGAGCCCTATCTATGGAACAACACAAAATAAATGATTGCCCGTTTATAAGTTTGTGATATCCAGCACTTCGGCTCAATCATGTTGAAGTGTTCAAGGTAACAAGCCTAAGGTATATACATAAGAAATGAAGAAAAAAAGGAAAAACAGGTCAATGTGTGCATGTATTGTCACTCACTTTGGCTGCATTGATCACTGTGGCTGTATAAGACTGTGCATTGTCACCGCAAGCTCCTCCACGAGACTGGTGACATCTGATCAACTGCAAAGACACAAAGATTTACAGATAAATACAAGACATATAAAATCTACGGAAGATGTATGAAAAGGGAAAAAATGTGGGGAAATTAACTGAGATTTCAGACATCCAAAAGCCTCCCCTCTTCACTCTTGGGAGGAAATTGGTTTTGCTTTCAAAGAAACATTACAAAACGAAACAGCCAATCTGCGCTGATTTAATTTCAAATACAATATCACTTGAATGGCTCTGTCCCAGTATTACTCTTACGGTTAAAAAAAACTAGATTTTGTAATTTCTGGAAATCCTTAGGCAGTCACACAAACAGTGGTCCCATCTGTCAATTACTTGAGTGGGCCAGCACCAAAACACTATTGTGCATTAAATGTATTGCAGAGCGCGCAGTAGAACATTCTGGTTTTTGTAAATACTTAACAATCCCATTAAACAGGAGAGAACAGAAAACTCCCGTGCATCTGTTGATTTTCAAAATGTTATCATCTCTTTTGGACTCTTCTTGGAATGAGTTGTTTATCCAGACAGATTAAAGAGGCAGGAAATAGATAAAATGCATTTTTTGGATTGTAAATATGTCGCTTTTCTGATAAGGCACTTCTGCGAAGGATGTGTGTGTGTGTGTGTGTGAGTGTGTGTAGACTACCTTGTTCTCAGCGTAGGCCAGCCAGCGGCTTCCCAGAGCTATTGGGTTAAGGCTGGGGCCGGGGCAGGGATAGCAGCCTGAAAAGACATAAAGATGGTCAGGCTAACAGGGGCATCAATGATAATTAAAATAGAAATAAACATTCATACACATTTTGGTAAATAACTTCATGATCAAAAGTAAGAAGCAAGAAACAAAATCAGGAACACATATGCAGGAATTTTCATAATCCCCCTCCCTGAAGAGTGTCTGTAACTATCTTAAACCATTAATGTGTTTGTGGGGAGTCTCTTGTTTGGGAAGATAAATGGGAGTCTAATGAGGGTGACGTGTCTGTGTACTTGTGTGTGTGCACACTATGACCTAATGGAGACTGTGGTACCCAATAAATTGAGGATGGCTCCTCCGCTGATTGACCAACACAGTAATCCCTGCAGGGACACACATGCAAACATGCACACATTTACACGCAAACACAACCGGTGTACTGTCAGCAGAAATAAAAATAGCGACCAATAATCCTAAACGACAAACAAAGCTGTGCATTCACAAACAGATAAACGTCTCGGACACTGTAAGAACGTATTTTTCTCTTCCCACTCCAACAGATGTGGAAGTAAACAAGGACGCGGATTGCTATGACTAACACCAAAACTGAGACTACGACTGTCTATCACTCCTGCTGCAAGACGGAATCAACCAAAAACAGGCAAACATGTGCTTGTAAACAGACTGAAAAGATGATTGATACTGTCATAAATATCTTTAAATGCTAGCAGAAACAGACAGTGACAGTCTGCCTGTTTCCAGTATGCGTAAACATACGGGAAACAAAATGTTGATCCAATAATGATCACACCCGCTGTGTTTGAGAACACGGGCACTAGTCTCACACACACACACACACACACACACAGAGCTAATGTAAGTGCGTGGAGTGTGGGGAATGGCTTGCTGACAATAATTTAGTGCTCAGGAGCAATGAGGGAGACAGTAATTTATAGGTGCTTCTGTGTTGGGGAGGGTGGTGGGTTAGAGGGGGAAAAATGGGGGGGGGGGGGGGTTTGAGGTAAGCCACAAGGGCTGCTGGTAACGCCAGAGAAGTCTTTTGTGCCTCTCCAAGGCTGAAGGGAGCCCGGGCGGTGAGATAACATGTGTTTGACATCCTGGGTGGAGAGCAGGGGGCTGAGCGGGGAGAGGAAACATACACGATAGATGGAATCAAAGGAAAAGAAAAGCAGGGTTCAGGCTTTCCAAAGACGAACCTAGAAAGACCTTTGTGAGCGTGGTCCTCACAGGCTGATATTACATATTTCAACTTTACATTTTCTTTACAAGTTTCCTAAAGTTAGACACTAAATAAAACATCTACTGTTATTGATGCTTCTGCTACTGTTTCAACAAGAAATACTTCTACCAATAACAGTAACTGCCTTATTCTCATATAGTAAACCGTAAATAAAGGCCCTACAATATACACTGTGATCCTCCTACAACTGTACAGGCCTTGAACAAGCCAACAACGTCTCTCAACAGGCCAACAAAATCCTTATTTGCAGCCAAGATGCGCTGGATGATCAACATGAAAAACAGCCTGCGTCAACATGTGTCACTGCAGACAGACCAGACAGAGCTCACCCAGTCAATGGAAAAATCTGCAATAAATAGAGAGAGAGTAAACAGATTTGAGCGGAGTAATGACTACAAAATGTGAACAAAACAGAGAGATCTGCACAAGCAAATGTACTCAGCATGTATGAGAGTATTCTCAGTGTGAGTAGTTCACTGTCCTACAGTCAAAACTGTACAAGCAACTCTGATTTGTATGCATGAACACACCTTGCGAGCAGCTCAGCTGATGTGCAGGTCTACAGGTCAAGCACACTGGAAAGATCGCTGCATTGTTTGTACATTACACTAATTGGCTCAAAACCCAGGGCCAGATATAGACATTGCTTTGGACAAGTACAGTTTTCTGAGCACTCTAATAAACCCTACATCTGTCCGATTTTTCAAGTGTTGTAAAAGCTATGAGGGGATAAATGGAGAATGAGACTGCAGGCCAAAGTGAGCCAAATCAGGTTTTTTTGCTCATATGTGACTCAGATCAGAGTTCTTTATGTGTGAACAGCACAAATCACATGGAACCTGATCTTTTCGATTAAATCCAAATCAGATACAGGTCATATCAGAATTTTTGCGACTTTCACATTACTCTCACTACGATTGTCATGCGGGTCACTTCAGGAGCTTGACCTGTTAACACTGGAATCTGATATGGGCCACATTTCTAAATGAATGTGAACAACCAAACAAAAAAAAAAATGATCTAAACAAAAAATTAGGAATGAATATTCAATATATTAATATTATATTCCATTTCTGACAATAGATCCTGATAGAAATGTTACACATTGGGCTTTTAAAACTGAAAGGCTGGAAAGTCAGAGTAGTGATTGTTGTTATTACATGGCACGGATATACAAGCAGCGACAGACACACTTTTACTGTATGAAAACACAGTAGGTACCGAACCATGATCATTGTGAGTTGTTAGACATGCAAGACAAGGCTGTGGAATCAAGTCCCCGCTCACAGCACGCACCACTTGAATGCAAAGCAAGAACATAAACACGGGACGAGCTTTAAGTGCTCATAAAAACATGACATGTCCACCATCACGTCCCTGGAGAAGAAACGGACATACAATAGTAGAATGGCTCATCCGAAGCAGAGCTGCAGCACATTACAGGACCCTCTGTTTACTGCTTTTACGTCCCAAACAGACCAAACAACGTTATGAAGAAGAGGCCCCTGCATTCAGAAACGATTAATAACTATTGAGCATGTTTGGTTTCCTGTGGCCCAGACACTGATAGGGAAGGCAGGCAGACAAAGAGGAGACACATTAAAGCCAGCCAGTAAGGTCAGTTTACTCCAGTCAATGACTTAAGTGGACAGCAATGGCCATGTAATACAGTCTGGCCTTTCTTTCACAGCCTCCTTGAGCAGACATGGCAGGTACAGCCAGGAGGATGCAAGAGCTGTGTTGTAAACAGTTTTCTTGTGTTGAGCTTCAAAAGGAGGGCCTCACATCATGTTTTGATAAAAGCACTTCAGTTGCAATGCAAAGCTTGAGAAAACCAAACTGCAGCAGGCCTTGGTGGCTGCTTGCATTATAATCAATGATCTGCTTTCTGTTTATTTGGTTTGTGTGATGCCAGCATGATAGAATAACTGATCATGTTTGGCAAGGTTAGTGTTGAAAAAAAAAACACATGTTACACAACTGGCGCTGTTTGTTTGCGCTACTGCATATGGTACAGAACACGGCGGTTACATCCAACATTTCATAAATTCCATTGGAAACAAACTAAAATAACTTGCAGTCTACAGAAAATCTAACTTCTTTGTAATCTGAATAACATCCAATCAGGGATGATGGTAATTGTAGTCAAGAATTTTCCAAGTCCAGCCCATTTTCTCTCTCTGTGTGCTCCAATGACAGTTAAGCAAGCCTCGGCCCTATCCTGTACTTTGATGTGCTATGTGCTAGGCTCATCTATGTTTTAAAGACAACCACATTTTGAAGAGGGTTAAAAGATAAAACTGACATATAGTCACATCTTAAGTTAGCAAATGTTAGCAAAACGCTAGCTGACTAGCTAGCTAATTTACGTCAATCGTTAGCTGGCTACATACATCTGATAGCTAATGTTAGCAAAATGGAAGCTAATTAGCTACGTAAAGATTGAGGTAGATTAGCTAGCTAGTTAGCGTTTTGTTATCTAATCTAATTATCTAATTTAAGATGTGACTATATGTTGCTTTTATCCATTAACCATCTTCAGAATGTGGTTGTCTTTTTAACATAGAGAGCATATCTAAGTACAGGAAAGGAGTTGACTGAGGTTCCAAGAGGGCCAGGGCTTGGGAAGGGTCAATTAAAGCAATACATTTCCCAGTGCGTGCTATATTGGCAGAGTGTATGTGTACCAGTAGGCACTGCAGCAAGGTCCTCACACCCACACCCCCTGAGCAAGCTAAGTTAGCTGCTGGGTGCTGATCAGTTACACAACATTGCCAAGCAAATTAATTCCTGCAGTTTGACCATTTCCTTTTCACAGATAGCACAAGTTACCTTCAGGCACCAAACTGAAACAGCCCATAGTTCTTCCCTGATACAAACTGCATCACTGTACATGTCAAATGACAAATTTTGCAGACTTTTCTCCATCAAAATATCTTGCATTGAGGAATTTAACATCAACACTAATTGGACATCCAAATAAAATGTGGCAATTTTTTCCTTTATAAAACAAATAGCAAGTCAGAAAAACAGAGGTGAGATACCCCTAAAATATCTAAAACTCTAAAATAGGTTTATGGACACAAACAAAATCCTCAAAAACAGGTATTATACTGTTTTTCTTTTTAACTAAGGTGAATATTTCTATGTAGTACAATAGAAAAACAATGTCTTGTCGTGTTTAAGTTTCTTACTTGTAACAAAGAACTTCTTAGTAAAGGTGCAGCTGTCAAACGCTGCAATCTTCTCTTGTAGGCTCACAGCAAGAATGCTTGAAGAGGGAGAAAATAGTACATTAATTGAATGAAAATAAACGTGCAGTGTATGATAAAACATCAGGGTCTTGAGTTTCTTTTTTTAGATCAGTTGGTCCAACAGACATACTGTTTGTTGCAGTGGAGATCATAGATGGGCGTCTTGAATTGAATTGATTTGACCATTTCCCCCGTCCGTAGAGAATACAGGTCAGCACAACAGTAGGGAGGGCTTGTCCTGAAAAGAAACACATACAGTCAGTCTCTGAATACCTTATGCAGTCCTGAAGTAACAACTGATGAAACACACATAACTAAAGCAGTAGAGATTGGAGTATTAACATATTCAACAAAACTCAAAATGTATCTATTAGAGGGCTGTCATCGATTTTATATTTTTAGAGAGCAACTGAACACCCTTCTTAACTTAATCACACTCCCCTCACATATTAAAAAATGTATTCAACCACCAAATACAACTGTCTACAGCAACGTTACACCTTTTACTCGAGTAACTCCAACCCAACTACCGCAGTTCTATGAATAATTCATTTTTACCATCTCTGATAATCAGGAAGAATGAAAGGATATTGATGAAATTGATTTCTGTTTTTACATAGGGGGCCTATCAGAGTGACTGTTTAGGAAACTTTTGATACAATTCTGTCATTATCATGTATTATTTACTAGATATGCTTCTTTTTTACAAATTCAAAGTTTACTTCTCCCTGGCGCTAGTCCACTGTTCTATTAGACATTTTACTTTATTTTACAAACCAGATATACGAGATATAGGCCTACTTGTATAGTTTTAAAGTTTGCTAGCAGGCCTTAAAATCAAGAAGGCCTCACAACCCCCCATGAAGTTTGGCGACCCCTAGTGGAGGTCCTAAACTACTCAAAAAGCACTGATCTGGGCATTCAAAAGCCCAAAGAGGGTACATACCATTATGAAAAGCAGACTTTTTAAAGAATTATGTGGAACACAGCTGTTGCACTAATCATGTTTTTCAAAAAACATCCAGATATTTCAACAATCTTGTAAGATCACATTTGAGACTTAGCCAGCCACTGGCTTAACATGTGTCCAACCTCTTTTCTACCTCTTTTATGTTTCAAAAGATGTGTCAGTTAGCAAATGCCCACTACAGTGGTAAACTAAGCACTTGACCATGACAAAACAAACGTACATACATCCCGGATAATCAGAGAGTCTTTTGTGAAAATTTAGGGCGACAACGTCAAACCGTCTGCCAATAAATTGCACATCAGACCACATTTGGCTCAAACCATCCCTACATTGTTTTTCTCAGCAGCTCCCTGGGGTATTCACATAGTGTTTGTTTCCACCATGTCCCACTGGCCGACCCCTTCTGAGGGTCCACATAGTGAAAGGGAGTAAAATGAAGGGCAAAACGGGAAATGCTTTGTCATGCAACACATTTACAAGAAGCCTTTCTATCAACACGGCAAAGAAGGTTACATGAGGGAGCCTTTCCAACAGCAGGCAGCGGCTGCTGGTGAAGGAAAATTTAGACATAAATCTTAATCAAGCAAGACTCCCCAACCCCCCGTCCCCTGTGCCCCTTCCCTCTCTGTGCAAGGAAAGCTTCTACCGGTCCTCTATTCTCTGTCACCCTTGGCGAGGCCTGTGGTGCCACGTTGGCTGAGGATGCAGGGGTGAAATGCGCTGTTAGTTTTGTTTCTTGAGCCATAGGACTAAGTGCTTTCAACAGCCTATTTAGTCTGCCTCTGCATACTGAGTGCAGTTTTATGCTTCATCAGTCTCAGCATGGACAGTTCTTGGACATTCAAGAGGCACTGGATCTAAAAGTTAGGGAGGTCAAAGTAAGCTAAATTGTGCCTGTAAACACAATGGTTCAAAATGTGGAAATACTATAAATGGAGTTCAGAATCAAAAAAGTAACATTACAAAAACTCCTGCAGGCTAGCATTGACTGTATTTAAATTATGAAGGTTAGGAATGCTGATTTGACAACTTGATCAGTAAGGAAACCCCTTTCCTGCAGACTAGAGCCATGCAGGGTGCGACACGATTAGGAAATAACAAGTTTAAACAGTGGACAGCTATTGCCAAGTCACTGAGAGAAATCTGGACATTTTTCAAATGACAAACTCATAATGTGAAGACTTTCATCCATTACAAGACACAGATGACCTCAGCCATGTTGAATATTCCTGCAGCACACCATGTTCCACTGACCGACTCTACTGTGTCAAGGTCTGTCTGCCTTCCCAATCATTACCGTTGCTCCTTTTCTTCTTTATGGTGGAAAGAGATCTGCTTCTACCATTCAAAACTCTGACACATGCACACACTGGGTGTACCAAATGCAAACAGTGGAGCAAAGTAGCCATTTTAGAATATAAATCACTGTGTAACAGAGCAATGTAAACTCATTACAAAAATATCATGATCCTGCACTTGGGAAAAAGTGTGATATCTCTGGTTGAGTCGATTTTTACCAACATCAGTGAGTCACAATGGAAATCTTTCAGACTCTTTTGTGTTATCTTCGACATTTTAATGAATATGTATGTATTTGTTACAGCGTTTGTCAAGATATATATTTTGAGATGTCAAATAAATCAAATCAAAACATTGCAAAACTAAACAGCGTCTACACCCACGCTAGCAGTGGTATGAGGCTGTACTTAGGCAAGGCAGTGCTAAATGCTAATGTAAGCATGTTAATGTTTTCACTATGACCAACAACGCTATCATGCATGTTAGCATGCTAATATTTGCTTTTTAGGTTAGGAGTGTCATTGGTTAATGAGCTCAAGCTCTTGTTTTAATTCTTCACACCTTTAATGTAGACAACCGACAACACCTTTTTAACAATTTATCATGCCTTATCGCTTCCTACAACGGCAGGCTTTTGACCCCACCTTTGAGTGTGTTTGTACAAACGTACAAAGCTTACTGAAATTTTTTGCATGTTCCTACACAGTAAATGCAGCATTGTTTTTTACCTGGAATTTAATTTTGCATTTGATTGGCCAGTCCATTTCGTAACAGAATGAAACAGTACGGAGTCATGGAAAAATCCCAGGTCAGGATTAACTTCCTGCTTAATGATACAGCATGCCTCTGCAGCACCATCCTACTACACCAAAATGTAGTAGTCTAATTGAAAAGAACAAGCAGATTGCATTTTTGACACATTGCTTTTGTCACAGTCTGAATGCTGCCTAAGTGTTCCAATGGGGGAAGCTCTTAATGGGCCTGATGATAGAGTAACCAGCCTGTCTTTCCAAGCCCCCCCCAACTCTGTCACCCTTGTTTCCATGGTGTTTTGACGTGGTCTTTGTGTATTTGTGCAGTATTTGCCATGCCTTACAAGTATTAAACCTTTCTTTCAATATGACAGCAAATGCCAAACAGTGTTAGCGTCTGCAGACTGTTGCTTGTGGAAGTTGTGCTGTATGTATTGGCAAACGAAGAACCAAAGTTGGAACTACAACTGGTTGAGTATTAGAGTGCTTCTTTGTAGAAGTAACTAAAATTGCCACAACCAACATTGGAAGTACAATACTGTTCATTTAAGTAACGCATACGTCTGTGCTATATTTTCAAAAGAATGGAAGAGGTTAAAAGCTCTTTATTTCAGTCCCTCCCCTCCCTCCCATCCCTCCCATGACCCCATCTGGATACAGCTGAGCGTAGGGTTGCAGCAGTATACCTAAACCATGGTACAGTGAGGCATGATAATAATACCATGTACATTTGATATTCTATGGTATCTACTATATTAGTGTTATCAAAAAAAAACATTGAATTCTACTCTTTAATGTTAAAAAATATAGGACATAAAACCTCAAGAAATTATAATAAAGCGCTTGATCAACCAAAAAAACAACAACCAAAAAAAACCCGCCAAAAATCCTTCTGTTTTCCTCTCATTGTAACTGATAATAATTTGGAACCCTAGTTGAGCGCATTTAAGTATATATCAGGGTTCCCACTCTTTTTAAGAAATTATTTCCCAGTACCTTTCCAGGACATTTTCCAGGGGTTTTCTTGACAATACAGGACAGCATTTGCTCACAAACCGTAACATTAATTTAGCCACAGCTTATAAGTAACAGTTCAAATCAAGTAGAATTTATTTAATTTAAGTTTTTCAACTTCAATGTGTGGGAACCCTTATATATGAGTGGCTTGTCCAGGTATATAAGATGCATACGTTTTAAAGCTGTCTATTAAGAACAAAAACCCACATCTGGGACTGTGCATCATATTTTAGTTAGACAGCAGTGTCAATACAGCTGTGACACAAAATGAAAAGACAGACAAATTTAGGAATGTAACATGAACTTAATGGCACTGTATATGTTGAGCGACGAACCTATTGTAATCGACTGTGGTACATATTGTAATCAAATAAAATACAGCTGCTCTAACTGCAGTATTAGGGTAGCTTCTCTTTGTTTAGTGTTAGATAATACATTATAGGACTATATCTGCAGAAAGATGGCCATTATTTTACATGAATAGCTAAAAATGCATAACATCATGAGACTGTTGAAGGAACACTAATTCCCCTTTCTAAGTAACCAATCTAACCAAAAAGGCTCACCATAAAATCCTATGTTGGTAATCCTTTCCACGTAACTGCAGTTACAGCAAACAGCCGGTCACAGTGAGCTTTTACTCTCCAGCTACAATAATCTGGTTTCAACACAATCCTATGGAACACTGTCTGTAAACTGTATGCACAGCTGTCAAAGAATCTGCTGCTCTGAGCCGATGCAGGACCATGATTCCGAGCTGCAGCTGACACCGTGGGCACAAAACCCTTCACCCAGCAATGCTAACACAAACACACACACACATAAACACACACACACACTTAGTTAACATCAGAGGTGGTACTTTGACACACAATACATTTTTCTTAACGCAGACAAAGGCAGGAACACACACCTAGAGATGCAAGATGAAATAACTGCTGCAACAACATCCAACAACCATCTTGAAGACTGATACATGAGCTAAACTCGACGGGAGTATGTGTCACATGTGCACACACACTTTGATAGGTACAGATACAAACTAGTGTGTCTATTGTATGTTTTCCAAGCCAGCGGCTGGACAGTAGCAGCACCAACTAAGCCCTCAGATCTCTTAGCCAAGGCCCGGAATTAAAACACTGTCCAAGGACTGCACATGTACTCTGTATGTGCGTGTGTGTTTGTGTGTGAGACTGCTTGGGTATTAGCGCAAGTGTGTTCCATCCTCCAATCTCAGTGAATGCTTACTGGAGAAGATAAAAGAGGTGCCACAGAAAAAAAGTTTAGAGCAATCCCCAATTCATTTTTCTATCCTGATGGTCCTGAACGTCTCCGTCAACATTTCAAAGGTCCTCACGGTACAAGCACGGCTACCATTACCAATCAAGAATACAGGCATTAAGATTAATACAAAAATTTCACCCGACGATAATTTACTTTCAGGCGGCTGCATCATCGATTTCAGCATTATCAGAGTCCGATCAATCCAATTCAAAGCTCTATCCCGAAAAATGGGCCTCTGGAATTGATTCAAAGGGACAATGATAACCCGCTATTATAGAATCAAAATGGCACAGGGTTCAATTGTTTTGCTTTTGCAGTATTTTAACAAATGACCCAGTTCTAATGGAGGCAATGCAGGGTCAGATGTAACAAGATTTCCTGATGCTGGGGACGCTGGGGCGTAGGTTGAAAGCAAGGCTAAATCACAATTATCATTATGGATCATGGCGGGATGTCAGTCCTTGCACATGTTAAGGTGACGCCGAGCACCATTCCCCAGCTCAGTAACAGGCCTATTATGATGGCCCTATTAGATCAATGTGTCAATTACTATTACTCAAACTGGCCCTTGGGTCTGAAAGGATACAAAATGAGGGAGATGAAGGAAAGGAGGCTTGGCTCATTTACTTCCTTTGATAGGACAAGAAGCTACTTCAGAAATTAAGGAGAAAATGGAGTGGCCCTGCCAGATACAGAACACACAAAGTACAAGTTGGTAACAGAAGATGAGAAAGTTGGCAATTCATTCTTTGCCAGATTCTCAGTCTTGTTTACTTTGATTAGATATTTAGATATAAATAACAATAGTCTAATTTTACTCATAATCCATGATGATGAAGATAGAAAAATAGAAATGGCACCAGTATCCAGTGATTTTAAACAATACCAAGGCGTACTCCAGGCACAGCATTCACTTTAAGTAGCGAGGAAGATCACCCACAGTGAAAACAATTAGACTTGACTTGGGTCTAGTCCAAACAGTCCAAAATTGGATTTTTCTAATCCTAAATTGCCATGCTTGTAAAGCAACCAGAGGGCACACCTGCTGAATCCATCTCCTTTTGGATTGGCTTGGGTCATTTTTCTGTTCTACTGCTCTGCCACTGTGCTGCACTGTGCCAGATTTGGAAAACGTCCTAGTAACACAATGTTTAATGTGATTTTTATAACCATGTGCAAGTCTTACTTTTAGATATGCAACTGTTTACAATGGTCATTACGGACCATTATGGATGGCGCGTGTCTTATTATTGTGCCATTATCATCAATCTATTCTGTGTACTTCCTCCTTGATGAAACATGTTGACATCTGTTATTTTGATTTTCACATCAATGCTGCGCTTATTCCATGAGCACTTTCCCTCTGGCTGAGAGAATCTGCACACATCTTTTTATGAACGTGAACCAAACCAGGGGATCAAAACCACAAGATTTCATGTGGCTGTGGAAAGCATAGATGGAAGCCTGAGGAGGAATTAAAAAGCAGGCAAATAAATTCATTTACAAGGAAGGGACGTCACCACATTTCCGACTGGTGCAAAGTTTTACAAGCTCCCCAAATACGAACGACAATTACATGCTGTGGAAATGCTAAACAAATACAACCTCGGTTTGGGAAGTCAAGGCTGGTTCTGCTGAAAGAGAGAAGTTTAATGCTCCAACTAAAGACTGTTGAACTTCTGAGGAATGGCATTTCCACTATGGGTTCAACTGATAGGGCCTTCTGGATACGGAAACCCGACATTTAAGATTAATTTTGAACATCAACTAGTTTATGCCAACATTCAACAAGTACTCAAAGTTCTCCCCAGAATTTTATTCTTGGAGGGATAGGACATCCTATGAAAAAGTAGTCTCCACTGCAACAAGAAAGGTGAACTGTTGACATTCAAAGTTGACTTAGGACCTTTGAAAACTGACCATATAATCCTACCACAACGTACATTTACTAGCTGTTTTGGAGCTTTCGATCATGTCACACAACTTTATCTGAAGATGGAGTTGTGATTGAACTATATATCATGCTCAAATTCTCATGTTTTCTTAGCACTTGGTGGACCTCTCATCCATTGGTGCATGGACAGTCATATCTACATCTACAATTCCATGAAAAATGGGAAAACAAAACTGTACTGCCACATTTTCTCCTTACTCCCTCCTGTTATTTGTTTTGTCTTTTACTCCCACTGGTCTCATTCTCAGCTCAAACCCAGCCCCCCATACTCAACAAACGCTGGCCACATCAGAGCCTGCTGGGGGCCTGGAGGGAGCCACATTGATTCCGGCAAGCTGCAGGCATTAGTAGGAAAGTAATTAGGGTAAAAAGTTCAACCACAGCTCCATGTCTGCAGAGCTGCCAGAAATACATTTCCTTCACTGTTTAATACTGCACATACAGTATAATGGCCAGTATTTTGGAAACACACTGCCCTGTGTGTGTGTGT
>NW_023340257.1:1839862-1841456 GCF_004916995.1 Morone saxatilis | reverse complement strand
TGTGTGTGTGTGTGTGAGGGTAGATTGTCAGTGCATGTACAGACTCCCCTCCTTCCTCATTCTTGGTGTTTGCGTATTAAGGTGTTGTACTATAACAATACATTTGTAAAAAAACATACAAAACCATTAAATTTGATTGTACTGGCAAAAAAAGGCAAGACAAGAGTAAAACATTTAAATCTTGTATCTTTAGGAACTACCCAACAATAAATAAAGTGACAATGAAAAGAAATTCAACATGGGATTTTATGTATATGCAGTCCATAAATCCAGCTTATTCCTTCTTCATTTTGACAGCAGTGAAGTGGATATTAATATTCATTACCCAAACCATAGCTTGCATTAGATCCAATTTTAGCCATGTTAGTCTTGTGTGCCAATTCTCCGTCTAAGTTAAGTGGAAGCACTTGACACAAGAAACATCTGGTCATGGAGGAGTTCTTTCTTCTGCTCTGACATCTTAAAGCTGTATCTAGAAATGTGACAAGTTAACTTTGCATTTTTGTATCTGCTCTTGCATAAGGAAACAAGCTAGAGGACAGCTTGAAGCCAGGATGCAACATTTATGCATTACAATGTGGATGACTTGAGGTGCTAAGAATTCTGGCTCTCAAAACTCACTTTCCTGCCCTTACAAATAACTCCCCACCCACTGGAGGTTCAAGACATTCAAAAACACCACCCACCCACCTACTGGCCTCCACTAAAAACTGGATTTCAGTGCAAAGAGCTAACAACCAAAACATTTTACCGTTACACCAGTCTCATTCAGTAACCAAAACAGATTAGTAAAACTGTTATTTTGTAAGTTAGAGCCCACCGACTGACAGAAGACACAAGAAGCCAGACTGGTTAATGACCAGTTAAAACCACTCATGGAAAAAAAAAAAGCTTAACAACTCTACAAGCTGTAAAGGCGCAGGTTTTCTTGTCACAGGAGACCTTGAGTTATATGGCCTTCCAGTCTGCACGAGAAAGGCTGATCAAAGCCGCAATCTGCAGATGCTCTTAGGGGACCTGAGGGAAGGTGAATCCATGACAGGATAACTGCATGCTGAATACCAAAAGAATCTCCACATACTATTTTGTATATGCATGCACCATCATAGTATCCTGGCTCATGTAATAGACAGGGAACAGGGTAAAAAACTAAGTAAAATCAGGGCATATTTAGTTAAGTTCTACCTAAGAGAAGGACTTCCAACACTGACCTTCAGCAGGAGAAGGACAGCTCCTTGGAGAGACTTTGATGTCACTATATTACACTTTTACCCACAAAACACTGAAAAAAAGATTTTTATCTGCAGGCTTTACATACACAGCCAGTCAGTCAAGTCCTCTCCTAAATGTTGGTAGAGATGGGAGTCATTTCCTAAGTTAAAAGGTCCAGTGTGTAGGATTTAGTGATATCTAGCGGTTCAGATAACCTACAGTGGTCCTGAAACTCACAAAAAACGTGAAAAGCCCTTTCCAGAAGCAGTGTTTGGTTTGTCCATTCTAGGCTACTGGGCGGTTCAACATGGCGGACTCCATAGAAGAGGTCCGACTCCCTGTGTGGATAAAAACAGCTCATTCTAAGATAACGAAAACATAA
>NW_023340257.1:1818479-1839826 GCF_004916995.1 Morone saxatilis | reverse complement strand
TTATATTCCATTTCTGCCAAAAGAGCCTCCTAGATGTTACACACTGGACCTTTAAGATAAAATGTTTTTACAAATGCATCAGATGATTTTTGGCCACTTACTCTGAGACGCGATAAATATGAAACCACCAGTGTTACCACCAGCCAATGCTCATTTATCTTTCATCTGACTTTGGAAGAAAATTACAGTACTGCTATATACTTAGTTTAATGTAAAAGGAAAGGAAAAGGTTAAAAGCTAGTAAAATAAAATATTAATTGCTTTGACCACAGAGGCCTGGTTTAGGGAATGAGGTTGTGGTAAAAGTTTGAAAAGTCATTACTAATCATTCAGCCTGTCGGGTGTGTTTATATGCACCACTTCCAGTACTACTGAGTTTAATCTGACTTCCTATTTGAAGGGGGAAAACTGGCGAGGCAGAACACATTTTCGACAGACATAAAACAGACATGCAAGTCAAAATAAACGCTCCAGAGTGAAGCCTGAGCCCTGAAGCTCTGACTATGCACTGAACAAGTGTGTATGTCTGTGTGCGTGTGTGGGGCAATGAAAAAGGGGAAGTGGAAGACCAGATTACAGCCACTCTCATTTTCACGCAGGGGCATGACAAAAGGGTTCAGGAACGATTTCATCAAAACTGTTTTGTTTTTTTTCAGTAGAGAACGTGACATTCCTTCCCACAAATTGAAGACAAACTTTACCGACCAGGAAAGAAAAGATCACAAGCGTCTGTGGATTCTGCTCTGGCAGAACGTCCTTTCTAAAGACTGAGATCATCATGGACACATAACCAATAAAGCTTTTCAAATTAAGCCAAGAGGACGTACAAATCAAATATATACAGACTCTCCAGGATAACTTGCCTGACGTAGCATCTACCCTACACATTCAACTTGGATAACATGAGCATGTGTATGTGTGTGTGTGTGTGTGTGTGTGTGTTTGTGTGTGTGTGCCCATGGGTGGTCATAATGTGACAGTGAAGAACACCATAACCTCATGGTGGATAAAAAGCATCACTTCTCCAAATCCCCTAATCTGGGGCTCGTTTTATACAAATGCTTGATGATTTCCATTTAATACACTTTAGAAGAGGGATACATCCGGTCCACAGAGCTAAACCTGTCATGAAAATGCACTGAAACACAAGGGCTTAGTGCCACAATGGGCTTTTGCCATCAAAAGTGTTTGAATGCGTGTGTGAGCTAAGTGGAATTTGTTGCTTGCGACCATGTAATTAATGACCTGAGTTATTTCACTACAGGGTTTAAAGCAGATTTAAATATAGATGTTCTGTTGCATGGCATCTACTGCCAATGTGAGGGGCGGGAGGTGGCAGGTGGTGCCCGAAATTATAAAGAAGAGAGATAAAGTAGCAATGTCTTTTTTTGTAGGATTGCACCATAAAATTACACGACCTGATGCCATTATTATAAGCCAGATACACATTACTTGTGCTAGAGTAGAAATTCACTGCCTATCCAGTTGTATTTTATTGTGTGTTGGGTCTGATTGGAATTTGTTGGTTCCAATACCAGTAACATACATCATGGTCCAATAACTATCATTACAACTATTTTTTTTTTGGGGGGGGGGACTTGTTCTACAATGCCATAGCAAAGCTGCAGAGACCCAACTCCTTTAGACAGTGTATGCAGTGGTAATTGGGCTATGAAAATGACCAGCTTGCTCAATAAAATTGTCACATTTCATTTAAGTAAGAACATAAACAGGTTTTTCAGCTGACTTTAGGCAAACCTCTAACAGAGTTAAAAGAAATATCCTCTACAAGAATGGAAAAATCAAGGGCACTCAGTGTATTATGGACTATTCAGGAACACTGCCAGACTCATAATATTATTTGCCCTAACATGCCCTTCTCCCATGCTGACATGGTTGTTGTTACCAACCAAGTGTATGAAGTGTCCACAACAGTAAAATACTGAAGTAGGTTAGGTAGCCAAGAAAAGAAAACGAGAACAATTTGTGAACTAGGGCTGCAAAAAATAATTATTTTCACTATCAATTCATCTGCAAATTATTTTGTCAATCGATAGATTGTTTGAGCAATAAAATGTCAGAAAATAGTTAAAATACACAATCTATCACAACTGACTATCACATAGGACAAGGAAAAGCAATTACTTAAATTACTTAAAAATGCTGTAAAGTATTCAAACTGTCAGATTTCAGGTGTCTAGGGGAAAAAAAGAAGTTTAGATTTTGTGGAGAGACGGATCACTTCATTCCAACATTAATAACAGACATTTTCAACCTTATCTGCAACACCTAGAAAGAGACTCTGAAAAGCACATTTAAAACATACATTGTTTGTACATTATCCTCTATCCAGTTTAGATATTTATTTATTATTTATGGAACACAAGCTTCTCGTTTTGTAATATACTGTATTTCTTGCAGACAAGACACTGTCACATTGCACTTAATGTGATCAGCAGTCACCACAAGTGTGGCCAGGTCCGCAACACAGACTTCATACAATAATAATGAATAATACAATGAAAAAATGTACGAAAGAAGGAAAATGTTGAATGTACAATAGACAAATGGGAAATAAAAAGTATGAGACATGAATGACAGTGGTGACATTCATGGCATAGTGCAGCTTAAAGCCCACTGACTGTGCTGTCATTCGGAAAAAAAATAAAAATAAAAAAAAGAGTATCCATGGCCAGCAAAGGTGACAATGATATCTGCTCAGAATATCCAACTGCATTAGCCAGAACCCCAAAATAGCACATCCAGTAGTAGTATGTGCATGGTGAAAGAGGACTATATTGGTTAAAAGAAAAAAGGACCACATCCTCTCAGCATCTGGAGATGTTGTGAGGGGGTAGCTGGAGGTTGGAAATGTCACTGACAGTTCCCAAACTCTGGAGAACAAAGCACGCTTATTCATCACTGAACTTTTGCCCAAGAAGTATGTGCACTCAGACACCCACAAATACTTAAGTTGCCTCCGCCGTAGCCATAAAATTTACATTCATTCAGAGAGAGCAGCCTTAAATCTCCTAGACTTTTAATACCTGTGTATCTAATTAAAACGAAAGAAAATAATAACAGCAAGAAGGGGAAGGAAACACAAATCCTTTCTAGAAATGTGAGCAGACATACCAAGGTCTGCAATGGCACCAGCATTCTGTACTAATTCCCGAAGCCCACTGGCACTGGTGCAGAGAGTGAAAGGGACGCATATGTAGCTTTACTGTCAAGAAAATCACTGGATCTATACATTGTTTGGACTTAACGCATAATCCTTTCCATTGATAAAATTATGTTGAGTGTGCCTGGCTGGAAATCCACAAGTACAGGGCTTCAGCACACATGCTTTTTCCCTTCTCTGGTTTTCCTTTAATTTGCAAATCTTGTAATCTAAGCCTAGAGCTGACTGAACCAACTTCTAAACCAGCACCGCTGTAGCGGCCAAGGCTCCAATCTGTTTTCCATTTAAGTGTCAAGACGGCATCCTTTTTGGTGGTTAACAAAATCTGTTATTTCAAAATGATTATATGCTAAAAATTGTGTGAGGACTTTAGTAAGTTTATGAACAGGCCCAATGGAAAGTACTGCGCCGCACCCGGAAGCCTTTTTCCTTCTCGTCTTTGACCAGAGTGTTATTTACCAAGCACTTCTGTAGGGGGAAGAACCAGGCTGTGCCATTCAGCCAGAGGTCAGGGTTTCTGCTTTTCAACACAGTGCATGTTTTCAGCATTAGTGTCGAGCGACGCCTGGATGATTCGCCAAACCGTCAAAACGCTGCCTGTCTCAGTGTCAGCGAGGACATAGGAAAAGCAGAAGCAACAGTAACGGCATCAGAGAGACAGGGGCGGCAGTCCCTGGAAAACATCAAGAAGGTGGTCTCCATCAAGACCCAGCTGATGACAGACTTCCTTATTTCATTTCCCCGGGAGGATATATTGAGTTAAATTTTGTGTTGCTCTGGAAGAGCAGCTTGAGTAAATGGGGGAAGAGGGAGAGGGGAAGGCATGGATTGGGTATGAAGAGGTGCCTTGGGGTCTGTCATTTTTAAAATTCACTTTCTTTCACTTAACAGAGACATGACATTCCTGATTCCAACTCAGAATCCCAGGGATCTACACATCTGTTTGGAATCCTTTTTGTCTGCCTATGGGGCGTTCAGGTACTGCTTGAATTCTAACCATAGTGCCACTAAGAATCCATGATTCACAGTCACTAAGCCCACATCACTGGCTCAGCTCCAGTTGGGTGCATGTGAACGGTTCATAACAAGAAGTTGGGTGTCCTTTGATGCCTCTTATTATTAACAGAAAATTACTTTCAGATGTAGAATTTGTACTTCATAACATTGCAAGGAGTAAAACACTTTCCACCCCCTTCTGCACTTTTTATAGACCAAATGTCATGAGGATGGGTCATTCCAGAAGCACATAGAGGTTACTCTAGTTTCTCTCCTTTTGGTCAATCCCTGTATTTTCAGGGCTGATCCACTGAAACTAACCTTATAAATGACACACTTACACTGTCTGGCCACTTCATTGTCACTGAGAGGTGTTAGCTCAACTTACTTACTTTGTTGTTAGTGGTGGTGTTGTACTGGACTGCATTATATTATAAGATGAAATATGTTTCTAATGTTCTCAAGCTTCAAAAGAATGCTCAATTTGATTCAAAAGGACTGATTTGGTTTGCTGTGTCCACATCTGCAATGCTGTCAGTCAAAGCTCTGAGTGTGTGTAGAGAACAGATGAGATTTCCAATTCTAACGACAAAAACAGACAATACTCATGTCATGAAGGCGGAGTGAAAGTATAAAATCTTGGGCTTGGAGTTCATTATAAGCTAAAGTGACCTACATTGTGAATATTTTATAGTGAGAACTATTATAAAAATGAATAAATACTAAATAGACTTTGGTTGGCATTGTTAATAAAATATTAAATATATGAAATAAAAAAATTAAGGCCCAGGTTTTTCCTGCATCTTTCAGCTTATTGTTTTGGTTTTACAGCCCGTAGCTTTACTTTTTTGGTTCACTCTTAGTGCTCTCGCCAATATAGTTTTCACCATCAATTGTTTTCAACCAAAAACCTCTAACAAACCCACTGTATGCTACCTGCCAAGTACTAAACAGCAAGCTAGTGCTGCTAGGTCAACAAGGTTGGTGAAAACCAATGGAGTAAATATTGGATTTCCACTCATCAGGTGGACACAAAACACTGGATAAAAGCTAATGTTTCCCTGTGCCTGCTAGATGTGATAGGCAACACTTTGCAAACGAATTGGCCACATTAACAATGATCAATGTTGTGTTTGGCGACAAATTTAGGTGTATGAATTTGTAAAATGTGGATGTGTTCAGACATGAATTCACAATGTTTTAACAAAAACAAATTAGTTTTTCTCTGTCTCATAGCAAACAGCAGTGTCTAAACATTCTGGCAACAGCTTCTCGTTTTTATCCAGTGCTGACCGGTGTTTTTACCTTTCATATCAGCCATCACTAATTAACGTTAATTCTTTGAGTAGCGTGAGGGAATAAGCTCCACTCTGTGACACTGTACAATGAGAGTGGATTCAGTGTTTCTGTAGTTTCAACAACTCCAAAAGAATGATACATCTTCTCTCTAGCTGACTGCATAACATCACTTTCACAAGTTGCGTTCTCTGGTTAAACTTTCATTCAAGTCAATAATTTCAATAGTGATCAATAACTCAAACCAACCAAATTAACTTTTTAGTTTTGAACTAGGACCTTCAGCATTTGGATCAAGTACCTTGTGAAGAACAAGGTATGTCAGATTTAGAATTGGGATTTATTGGAACACCCATAGTTTTTACTGTTCTTTCAGAGTAGTTCATAGAGTTTCAAGTATAGTTGTTAAACACCTCAAATTACATTCAAAGTCATAATTCCAAAATGTGCTAAATTAAGAGGCTGAAATTCAGCCAGAATGACCACTTCATTATTTAGTCTAATACAGCCATTGTGTCAGCTATTGTCTGTAGAGGACGGACTTGATTTTAGCCTAACATGCATGACGCACAACAAGGTGTCATTATTTAATAGGTGAGGTGGTTAACTTAAAATAAAATGATAGCACACATTCCATCACAGTTAAAAAGTATTCTTCTTTTTCAACACATGGCTTCTGGCATCACTCATGGTTTACTTTAAGGCCCCTTTGTCTTTTCAACTTAATGCTTCAGATAAATACATATAGCTCAAAGGCATGTTTGTCTTAATTGCTACATGTACTGGGAAATTGTGCTGTTGTTTTTATTGTTTATTTTGACCCATTTTGTGCAGCTTAAATTGGTTTATTTATATTTGCTAGTGTAACAATCAATATTGGCTTCAAATCTTCCATTACAGCCAAACATAATTGCAAGAGCAGTAACTCATATCTGGTTGATGGTGTGCTAATCAGTGACTAAAACTGCTTTTAGGTTGGAATCTTCAGGACTTGCAGTAGCACATAATAGAAGACAACAGAGGACTTCTAAAAATCTAAGATCCTGTTGAGAAAGGAGGTGATGTCAGCTTTATTATGATGTGTGAACTCACCCAGAGGACCCTGTGCTCTTGCAAACCCCCAACAGGGGCCTCTTGTCAGCAAAACTGTCCGTCTTCAGAGGACCTGAGGTGGAAGAGGAGTCATAGAAAGAGGCAGATGAGAAACAGAATCATCTGCACACAACAAAGAGGGACATTCTTTAAACGAACATGTGAGGCCTCTACTGCTGCCCACCCTCATTCAACAGGCAGCCTATTACCATGACAGGAAACGTGCTGATTACATTACTACTGTTGCCCTGTAATTCAATTATGGTCATGAAACATTTTTGATGAATGGAGAATTTTTTTCCAAAATCAGGCCTTATTTTGCAAGTTAGTGGATAGGCCAAAACATGGAATCCACATACTGTATAGACTTTGCGTTTCTACCTTTTCCTAGTCCTCCACTGTGTGAGCTTTTCAAAGGACACTTGGGGAAAAAACTTTGCCTTTCTATTGACAAAGCTGGGGAAAAATACAGAAAAATATTTAACAGAGCTGAAATGAGAAATCTCGTGAATGCTGCGAAAGTGAGTAAGATTTCCTGTCTATCTCCTTGTTTGTTTTGGGGTTTCAGGGTGGAATTACAGCATCGTTAACAAAAAAAAAAAAACGGCAGGCATATTTATAAAAATTAAGAGAAAACATGTTGCATTAAGTGTACCGATCCCATATTTTCCCTGATTGTCTCATTCTTGAAGACGGACGGCGGATCAGGGGATTGAGAGGATGGGGGTGCTTAGATTGAAGAAGATGTTACCCTTTAGAAGACTGTAATTTAAGGCTTGACAGTAATCAGGCTGAGTTCCTGTGGTATGGCGTGAGAGCAAAAGTGCCTTCTATACCAGCCTTTAACACTCCCGACAGGGTCCTTTATGCTTTCATGTTTCTGTCATCAGACATCATTCCCAGTCAAGATATTGAGCCATTACATAAATATGACTCTCGGAGACTTAGTGAAATGGCACATTTACTAAAATAAACTTTCTGGGAAAAAATTCAACATTTAATGAATAGAAAGACTTTGATTTGACCACCACTGTAATGGACAGTAATTGAAGCAAAGTCCCGTCTTCCATGTGGACTTCTGCATGTTTCAATGTAACAGAGGGGATGGGTGTATGTTTATAACATGGCTTGAAACATTGCAGACAACATGCTTATTGTTAAATTTCACAGAATTACTTTTAAAAGTGTGGGAGTGTCCCAAGTGTAGCTCTATTGTGAAGACATACAAACTCCACTGAAAAAGAGCACAAAGAGCTACAGTACATATTATATATATTCACATTTCCTCAATACTCATTTGTTATCAATCAAGGGAACAGTGTTGCCTCATTTTCCAAGACAACGGAAGATCATAGATTGTAAACTCCAAAGAGGATGTGGATAAACGCATTGACTCCCCTTGGAAAACCAGTACTTCCTCTCTATTCTAGGAAAGGGGAACCTAGCCTTATTATAATTAACACCTATTTTCGGGTCTTTCTAAGTCCGCCCACCCATGGCCTCGCATCCCAGACAATTGGCCTTTTAATGGCTCACCACAGTGCAACACTGTTTGCGCCCTAGCAGATTGCAATCAGTGTCCTTCCCTCCAGTAGTACAATTCATATTTATTTTCTGCTGAGAGAATTGCTCCCCTCATGTGTTGGGGCTATCTGCTGCTTCTTATTACTGTGGTTTGCTTTCATCCACTTCCAGCGTTCTTCAAATGCTGCCATTGTGTGTTGTTGAAATCTGCCAAAAGACCGGAACAGGCATGGAGAACAAAAAGGCGTTTTTCTCACCAAAAAAAATGCCACAGAGCAGCGGGGGAATATGGCAGCTTTCACAGCACTGATTGACACCTGCAGAGATGAAATTTAAACTTCATGTCTGGAAAGGATCTAATCAGTGGAACAACTAAACCATTTGCACCGTAGCTTTGAGGATATAAACACTGGTATTCATAAGGCATTCAACTTTCCAGGGTCATCACTGTGACTATTTTACCATTTGAGGAGACATGATGACAGATAGGATGATAAAATGGAGAAACAGGATTAAAATAAACAGTTGTGGAAGGAGAAACTTTAATATATACCTTCACACAACTTGGTGTGCATTGTACTTTGAAAAGAAGCTTTTCTATATAAACAGAAGGATTTTTTACTGAACATTTGGTTGAGACTAGGAACAATAATTGCAGCTTGTCTAAAACTTTACATTCTGTTAAATAAATAAAGGAGGACTTTTATTTGAAAGCAATATGCAATATATTTGTTCTCAAATATACGATTAGTCATTACAGCAGCTGAAGACGTGAAACTTGAAATCAAATCAATATTAACAATATTTTTTCAGTCAGCAAATTACCAAATGCTACCAAAAAAACACGATAATTCCTGCTGTTTAAAATGTTATTTAGGTATGAGAAGACAGTTTCTGTACATGGTTTTCCACATGCTCTGTCTAGCGTCTTCTTAAAATGTTAAAACACTTCAGACAATATTTTTCGAATGTCGCAACTGTCAGTGTCAAGTCCATCCTCTCACTACAAGGCTATTCCTAGATATGCACACCTACAAAGTTAACCTGTTTTCAAATCGTATTACACACTGTTTTTCCTTATATCTCACCTGTGAAGATATTTTAAGCCCCAGCTGTCACTCCCAACTTCCTAAAGCTGAAACCGTTAACCAAAGTCAACAAAAATTAGTGCAAGTTATTGCAAGACAGTAACCCTGTTAGCATAGTACAACTGTTGGCTCCCATAGGGCACAAGCAGCTCAGAGTCAGTGCTCAGTGCCAGCAGCTGTGCTCGGCACCTTTACAGGTTGTGCACCTGTACAGTTCACTCCACTTTCTGCACTCTGCTAGATTACTGCACGCCAGCAGTTTTTCCAGATCCACTGAGGGTGAGATTTTGAGATACAAAACACATTGGGAGGTTTTCTGTCAGTTCTTTGAATGTCATTCTCAGAACAGACGGATAATGACAGGACTCAGATAAAGAATTTTAACAAAGTTGGATGGCATGCCAGATTAAAGCTGCAGTAGGTAATATTTATAAAAATAACTTTTTGTCATATTTTCTGAAACTTTCACAATATCCTGACAGTAGTACATGAGAAAGATAATCTGTGAAAAAATCTGGTTCCTCTGGCTCCTCCTAGTGCTCCCGATGACATTTGCAATAATCCACCGGGCCTGAACAAAAACGTCCTATCAGAGCCAAGCAAACTAGAAAGACGCTTTGGGTTGATGGCTTGAAGATAGTGAATTGCTGAATTGTCTCATCCCCAGATTGGCAAATACCGGTGCTGGGAATCAGACTCAACAGTCAGCTATCTTTTTCGGCTCTGACTGTTTTTGTCAGGCCCGGTGGATTCTTGCAAATGTCATTAGGAGCACTATGAGGAGCCAGAGGAATTATTATTCACAGATTATCTGATTAACTGTCAGGATATAGTGAAAGTTTCAGTGAATATGACAAAACGTTTTTTTTACTGCAGCTTTAAGCACTATGATGTTATGCATGTTTCGTTTTTTGTGTTTGCTAAATCCTTGTTTTCGGTCCGTCTTTCTAGCTATCACGCTAGTCAGGGTGACTGTCATGACAAGCAAGTTTTGTCCAATAATACAATAATGATGTAGTGCTAAACTGAGCAGGCATGATATTATCATAAGTCAAGTTTCCCTTAAAATTAAACTGAATTTCTCTGTTGCTATTGCTTTTCATCAGTACAAAACTTGACCATCTCAGCCAAGTGCTTTTCTGTGATATTTTAATATTTTTAATTTCCAGTATTTCCATTCAGTTTTTTTTTTTTATGCACAAATGCAAAACATGTCTAAAAAACATGTGGATGGAAAAAATGTACTGACTCCTTCAAAAGGTCATGGAAACATGGAGCCAGTGAGTAGAAGAGTAGAAGATGGGACAGGACCCAGCAAGTCAGATATGCTCAAATACTCTTATTCTGTTACATATCATCAATTTGTTATAGTCGATGCATTCAAGGGGTTAATTAATGATGACCTGTTGTAATCTAATATTTAACGTACCTACATTTCTCCGTCCTTTCTTGTCGACTTCTGCATACATTAGTTTATTCTGACTTTCCCAGAATGACTTTTGCCACTTACTATTAATGCAACATGTCTTCTGGAAGCATTACATTATTGTTTATTGATAGAAGAATTGGTATCTCTCCCTCTTCTATTTAAGATGTCTCCCTGCAGCAGCTACAAAGAAGTCCTTACTTTAATTTATTTTTTATGTTTTGGGAATCTAAAAAGACATTAGGCAGCACCAGAAATAGTATCAGGAAGACAAATCCTGGGTAAAAACGTGGTATAGGTTACAATTAATAAATGTAAACAGATAACGCAAAGAGCATCCATGACATGTGCGTTTACCTAAACAAAATATTAAAGAATCTTAAAGAGAAGACTTAGATTTAGAGGGGTTAGAGGGAAACTGCTAACAGAACAGTGAAGGCACAGTGAGAAGTTTCCAGCAGAGCTTTGGCAGACAGAAAGCACTGACTTCAGAGGCTTGCCACCGCTGACTGAGAACAGGCCAACACTAATCGTAGATTGACTTCAACATTAGGATGAGACAGCATGGAGCACTCTTTAATTTTAATGATATAGCGCCACTTAGAATGCCCACAACCCAAAACTGCATTAGGACGTGCCATACGAAATTTAATTTTAAGTGTTGACCTTGAATGCTGAAATCAAGTTAACCAAAGCTTTTTTTTCCAGGACAGACATTTAAACTTATCCTGAAAAGACACTTCAGAGGACTCACAAAGAAAATGTGTTCCCCTGCCATATCCCTTCCACGTTTGAGGATTAGAGAGATAAATCTGGTGTTAAATAATAAAGCTAAGGGAGCATTTGCGGTCTGCCATTCATGTGGTGAGACAAGGTGAACAAGGGCTCTAGTCTAGTTTCATGTATAGTTGTTGTTATGTTGTCTTGGAATTGAATAGTTGCCAAACAGATGCTGTGATGTGGCTCTTAAAGGAATAGTTTGACATTTTGTGCAATTAGATTATTAAAACCACAAATTCTCATGTTTATTCAAAATAAAAAAAAAGATATAATGATATAATGTTAATAAATGAGCTTAAGATGTTAGAGTAGCAGTCGCGAGTAGAGTACCGAAAATAATTACTCAAGTAAAAGTACAATTAGTCCTATAAAAAGTTACTTAAGTAGAAGTGAAAATTGCTGAGTTACTTGATAGATTTTTGTATAAAAATGTGGCCAGATGAGGTCAGGGATAGTTGCTGGAAGCTGCCTCTTGTTCTGGGCTTTGCTCCATCATCATTACAACTTAGGGAAAAGAGGTTTCAATGTAGCGCAACAAAAAGTCTCAAAAATATACTCAAGTAAAGAGTAGAAGCACAGTTTGAAAAAAAAAAAAAAGGAACATGCAAAGTACTAGTTCCTTAAAAAATTTTTTTTTTTTACTCACGTGCGTTCTTGTGACACGTTACTAGCCACTCCTGGTTAGTAGGTGGACAGAGCCAGGCTAGGCTAGCTAGAGTGGCATCTTATCATTTAACTCTTGGCAACAAAGAGAATAAGCGTATTTATGTTGAACTATTGCTTTCTAAAATGTATTTCAACTGACAAAGGTTATTATTATTATTATGAAGTCGAACAAATTAAATTTAATAACATCATTCAAACAGTACGGTTTTGTAGGAGAAATTTTGTTTTTATAGAAAAATACCAACACCACAACAAAGAATCATCTGAAATGTACTTGTCAGGCTGGAAAACCTTGAGGGTGCAGCATTTACAGCCTTTTGGTGCACTAACTCTCTGGAGATGTCGGCAATATTACCAATTTAAAGCAATATGCAGATAAACTGATTTTATTAAGCTGACTTATTTGAAGTTAGAATACGAAGTGTGTGCTTTGGAGTTTGTGGTTTTGTATGTAGGCGAGGTACTGAAGATACTCACTGATATGAGGAGCTGGCAGAATGCGAGCAGCTCGCACAGGACCGTGGCGCACCGAGAACAGCTCTTGGGCCTCCCCGACCAACTGAAAGAAAAGATTTGAATTAAAGATAACGGAGAAGTCCACATATCCATTAGAGGAAATACTTAACAATACAGACATTAGAGGTAAAGTTATGTTTAACCACATATTCAGGCCATTAGGCAATCCAGAGATGTTGTTCTTCTGTATTCACACTTTTAAGGCCTTCTTGTCCTGTTTTTTGCAGTCTGATTTAAGTGTGTGTCTGCAAACATAACCTTTATTTGATCTTAAGAAGTACACTATACTTTTTCTGTACCCTGCAAAATAAAGTATGAAATAACGATGAAGGATATAAGCCTCGGGAGGTTTCAGTGCAACAACAAAAGCACAAGGACAAAAATTTATTTGTTCACACTGTAAGAAAAATAATCTATTCCAACTGTGTGAAACTGGTTTTTCATAGACAGAGACAGGGAAGGGAGGGAGGACGGGGGAACAAGGGCGGTCCAGTGGTTGAAGTTACAGCCAAACCACAAAGTAAAACCTACTGAGCGCAGAATAAAAGGCCCAGTGGCATCGCAATGCAAACGAGCTGCCTACACTCACTGTGACAGAGCCAACGCGGAAGGGTTAGACACGGGTTAATGCCAAGTGGGCAGAAGCCCATGATGTCTCTGTCCCAGTCGGACTGTAAAGCATATCAAACACTCTCACCAGTGTTTCCAACAGATCTTACCATCTCCCAAGATTACCTTATGTTTTTAACTGCATGATCATAAAAGGATATTTTCCCAAATGCCCTTTGACCACTCCATAAACTTTTTGCTGTCAAAGTAACAAGTCAACTACTGAATATTTGGGCATGCTTATGATTGTGTGGCCACACCCAGTACTCAGAACACATCATTCTGGTCTGCTACATTTAACAGTGGTGCCGATTTCCTACCTCTTCAATAATAGATGTTCCCCATGCATGATATATTTTCGTATGACAGTGCAAAAGGAGGTGTCTAGAAGATGACCTTGCTCTTTGATTGTGACACACACCAACACTTTACTTTATAGCAGAGATACTAAACGTACTAAGCCCCCCTCCAGTCAGAAATCAGTGTTTCTTCTTGTCCCTACAGTGTGATGTTTGAATGATGTGTGTGCACACTAAAAGGATGTTTTCAAATTAAGAAAACTTTACATATTCATAGATTCAGAAATGTTTAATGATGTAGAAGGATTTGACGTTTTTAAAGGATTTTAACATGTCTAGACTGGCTCTCAAATAACATTAATGAGAAAAATGAATGAACATTACGATTGTTGATGTGGCAGAATAAGGTACCCTTATACCTTCTTTAATCTAATCCTTTCTTGCAGGCAGGATCACTACACTGGAGCTAGCATGTTTTGACTTGTGATGGCGCCTGATATTAGCAACACTTGCATACAGCAATTGTTATTTGGCAAATTAAACAGAGTGGTTTTGGATCGGTATTAAGTGGCAAAATAAAGGGAAATTCAGTTGTCCATTTTTCTCGTCAACTTTTGGACGTTTGCGGTCTTCTCATCAACTCATCTTTTCCAAAAGGAAAATCCTGGCACAGCAGCTCTGCGCGAGTCAGAAATCAAGTGTCACCGCTCCAGTGCACTGCACAGATTGCTGATAAGCTTATATCCAACTTTCCAAGTAATAGCCAAGGGACATTACTGAACATTTACTAATTGCTAAACAAACCAGAAGAAATTATTTTCATTGTGAATTAGAAAACTGTCAGTAGACCACCTGGCACCCTATTGCGGGCCACATTTGTAGATACACTGCTCTATAGCTTATTTTGTGAATTTGTGGGTGTTAACAACCACCAGTTTGCATACACATACAAGCTGATTCAGGTAATTTTATACTAAATGTGTAAATATGACTTCTATTAGACCAAAAACAGAAATAAAAGATTCTACATTTCTTTCTTTCCTCTGAACACAAAGCAGCTGTACAAGAACTTAAAATAAAGTTTACAATTAGCTAGGTTAATTATTTGAATCAAATGTCTAATCGAAGTATAAGTAACCAAACCTAAGACTCAGAGCAAGCATTCAATGCCACCTTAAGTACTTAAGAATACCCATTTCTAGCCTGATGATCAGACTTAATTGCCATTTCATTTTGACATCAGTACCCAACCCTATCTGTCAACATGTAGCCAGTTATTTAAGTATTAAATTAAAATGCCCAACTATACACAACAACGAACAGAGAAATAATACAAATGCATTGGCAGTAGCTGTTTGTTTATGTGTTTTGCGGTTGATGATCGATGCAAGGGCTGAGAGTGTGACTAAAACTTTTGTTCATCGGCCTGCTTCAGTGATCAAACAAGTGCATTCCAGCACATTTGCACAGGCTTGGAATTAAATTTAGGGATAAACACTTAAGGTCACCCTATTAAAAGAGGATTTTTAAGGTTTGCTGCATTTCTGCTCTTTGTCACAGGAAATACAGCCACAGTGTAAAGCACTTTAATGGATGTGTGTGTGTGGGGGGGGCTGGCCCAGTTTAAGCTTCATGTGTTCATATGTGATTCCAGTATATTAGGTCAATGGCCTGTGTGGCTCTTGGCAGTGTCTGGCGTGTGTAATGGCACATTGTTCTAAGCGCAGAATGCCCCACTTTTGTTCTTCTTTTATGCGTTAAATTACAGTGAAACCTGCATTATCACTTTACTAGTGCTTTAATCTGTTTGTTTTAAGTCTTTAAACCCATCTGAGGGGATGATCGCTCTTTTGTGCAATTAGTAGCCTTTTCAAAGTGGCGGATTTGGAGCTGTGTTTTTATTCAAAGTGCTTGAGGCCCTGCGGTGGTAGATTAACACTGGAGACATGGGCAGGTTATACGAGCACTGATAGCAGGAATAGAAAAGGAGGTTGGCAGCAGGGTAGGATTCTTGTACAGGCAAATGGACCTGCGAGGGGGAATAATGGAATTTGCTGGATTAAAAAGAGAGAAGGGGAGGGCCGGAGGTTAATGCGCCGGGTTATTGTGCATTACCCCGCCGCTCATCCTCGCCTTACATGGCTCTGTGTGACATCCACTGCCATCAACAACATTCCCACCATTACATTAGCGGCCCGGCGTATGCAATATGCCAAATTGCTTTTTCAAAGTTGTTTTCCCAGTTATTCATTATATTCATTTCATTTGTGGCTCGGATCTGTTTTTGTGGAATGACAGTGTCTGCTCTTCTGTTTTAATCCCCCAAATGTAATGCCATAAACTGTGAACAGATATCTGGGCCATATTCACAAGTGAGTCCGCTCACTGACACAATGCCGGACATATTGGAGGTTTGGAGGGAGCAGGTGCTTCGGGGATCACGCAGTAACAGGTGCTTGTTTGAGCTGCAAAACAAACTACAACTTTTTTCTTTTTAAATGTGAGGCATCTCAGTATCCATCCTTATACACTCACAGTTAGCTGGTCGGTGACAGCTACAGATGACACTGAGTAAGTAACAGCTAGTGTATAACATCTTGTCTACGACACATGTCAAATTATTTACTGGTTGTGAAACCAAATGAATATTATATTCACATCTATTTCCCAATAGAAGAATTATGTGTCCCATATGTTTAATTCTGAAGCTATTGTCGGTACACATTTGTATGTTCCATATACACTACCACTTAGTAATATTCTCTATATGGGGAACAAAAGGCTGTATTATGTTTCAACCAGACAAAAAGGACAAATATTCCTCTCAGCAACAGTTAAATAGGAAAATAAGAAACCATCATCATTGAGAAAAGAAGCTGGAAGCTTAGCATCAAACCATTGCAGATTTAAACAAACAGGTTTATGCACAATAATGCCTGTAACAGTTTTGAAAACAGAAACTAAATTTTACCATCCCAATATCTATACGTCATATAGTAAATCTCTTTCAGTTTCAAGTGAAAGTGATATGATTTCATATTGACAAATGTCCTGTGCAGCTACGTTGAATTTTAATAGCCAACTTTAACATAAACACCAGAATCTGTGTCAGTTGCACAGAATCGAAGAACAGCAGCTTTCCTATTAAAACCACAAGTTTTCATTCAAGTTCATTAAGGGAGATATAGATACCAATTGCTCAGCTGGCAATAGTCAGAGCTCTTAAACCTTTAAAAAGGTACTGTTAAAATTTCTGAAGAAAACAATCAAGGACTATGTTTGGGAGGGGGCAGAAACTTCTACAAATGCACTGCCAGCATACAACTTGTACTTCAGCGTCTGTATTACAGAAACTTCTTATCTCAAGTCATATAATATCTGTCAAGTCTCGGACAGGATTATGGACTTAGAACCTTTTTGTAATACAGCTCCAGGTGTCCAGCACATCCACTGACACTTGCTGCAGACACTTCTCTTCCAAGCAGGTCATTTCATCTCAACACGTACGCAGACAGACAATTAGTCCACTAGAGTCTGCCTCTTATCAGGCAGCGGTGGATGACACCTCTCCAGTGTGAGGCGACAGTAATCTACATCGCCTAAACAGCTCTGTCAGCATCCATACAAGCAGTCAGAAGTCCCCATCTCGCAAATGTGTGTACACGTGTATGTTCATACTCTGCCGGGGCCATTACACAGGGTGTTGGCTTAGCAACTGTCACAAACACTTCACAGCCACTCAAGAGCCAGAGACCGAGGCACCTTCAGTGCTTACTTAAAACCCTGCGAAAAAACACAACCCAGAAACATCCCATAAACTTTCAAAACTGAAAGAAAAACAATGAGCGAGGACAGCGTGTGATAACAGGCCGGGCCGCGGGGTGTGAATCAGAATTGGTGTCAAGTTCAATTGAAACTGTAAGGCAGAGGAGCCTCACCAAGCTTATATTTTTACTGGGTGTGTGTAAGTGTGGCTGAAACAGCTGTAATCCTCTGCTCCACCATAATAACTGCAGCAGAGAATCTGCTAGCAGCGCAGGAGTTGCCACATCACAGTGGCCAATGTGTGTGTTCACGGCTAAAGTAAGAGTGTGTCCTCTTGCCCGCAGCCCGTGGATGTTTATAAAGAGAATGATTAAGGACTTTGGTGTGTTTAGATCTCACAGGATGTATGTGAAGTTTGCATGTTTCAGTGATGGCCTCGACATGAAAGGCGATACTCAGTGAGCAAAACCTTTGCAGCATTGTTGGTAATTTGTTAAGTCGCAGAGCAGGTTCTTCTAATGATTTTCAGGACTGACTTTAAAGAAGTGAAGATATCTTGCCCATTTTACTTGGGAAGACTTTAGAGGTTTAACATTGGCCCAGTCAAAGAAAATGCAATTAGCAGCTTGTAAAAAGAAATAATAATTAAAGAAAACACTTATGTTACGTAATCATTACAGTATGTATGCCTTTTGAACTTTGTTTAAGGGAGTGGTAACCAACCTAGGGGTAGGGACCCCCACTAGTGGTCGCCAAAGCTTTACAGGGCATGGTGAGGCCTTCTTGATTTTAAGGTGTGCTAGAAAAACTAAAACAAACATACACTCTAGGCATATATCTCAGCCTTTGGTTCATTTCATTGAATGTAATGTAAAAGTAAATGTAAAATAAGTAAATTGTGTAAAGTCAAGTGCCAGGGACAAGAAAAACACATATTTCTTAAATAAAATAAAATAAAATAAAATAAAATAAAATAAAAAGGCCTATTAAGTATATATAATCTTAAAAATGAAATAAAAAAATAAATAGATAATATAGACAGAGAAATGGATGGAGTTCACTATTTGGGTTCATTGTACAGTTTGGACAAGGTTGGGAACCATTGGTTTTAGGGTATTTATTTAATATACGATTTAATCTCCGACCTGTAAATAACAGAGGTCGGTCATGGTAACTGAAATCACCCCTTTCATTAAATTATCAAAAGGTCTCCCTCTTGTGGCCAAATCTCACATTACGTCAGGAGTTATGGACCTGGAACGATGACATCTTTAAATTAAGTTTCTTTACAGAGTTAACAAACAGTAGACCAATATAAGAAAGGCTACCAGTACATTCAAATGCAGGGTTGTGCAGAACCCGCATACCTAACAGTCCACTCCAGCCCACTGCATGAATGAAAATTAAGTCCAGTTTTTCAATAAAATGCAATGCACTATTGTGGTTCAGTTCCAAATACATGTAACTAAATGTTTTGTCCCTTTGTAGATTGACACATCTGGGCTGACTGAATGTGGAACACCTGATCTATAGTTGGAAGCAATTGTTATTATTATCATTATGAGTTAGGGATGCACAATGTTTCATCTTCTCATGGCCAATTCGCCAATTTTGCATTTTTGTATTTTAAAAAGAAGTTCAGAACCAAAGGCTTAGATGTAGTGAGCAAAGATGGATGATTTGATATTCCATATCTCTGTTCTGACCAAATCTAACAGACAGCACTATTGTTTACAACAACAACAAACAACAGCTCTGACTCTTCAAATGTTCATTTATTTTTTCTAGTATAGTTAATCAAATAACTTAACCAGTATACTTGGCTTTCATAGAACATAAAGTCTATCAAACGTTTTTTCATACAAAATCTAAATAAATTATTATTACTATAGGCTCAAATATAATGATCAGAATAATGCATAATAATAAAATCGTTCATACATTCACAACGACAGGTAGTAAAGATCATTTCTGTTTTTAATTGACATAAATAGGGACTCTATATATGGAATACAGACCATTAGGGAGCCAAGCTGTGTGTTAAAATAAAGGAAGAATGACACTGATGTCCAGAGTGACTGAAACATATACATGGTGTGAGTTAATTTGTGTAGGTTAAAGGACCAGTGTGTAGGATTCAGTGGCATCTAGCGCTGCAGTTTCCGATTGCAACTAACCGAACACTGCAGGCGTCTATATTTGACAACCTGGAAATGAACGGACTGTGAAGTGTGTCGGAGAAACTACGAAAAGGCACGAAAGGCCCTAAATACAGCCAGTGTTATAAAAACGGGTCATTCTAAGGTAACAAACACACAATGACTTATTTTCAGGTTATTACACACTGATGAAAACATACAACATTATATTCCATTTCTGACAATAGATCCACCTAAATGTTACACACGGAGCCTTTAAGTGATTCTGTTATTTTGTAAGAAAATATAAATGCCACACGTCTGATGTCTTTCCAGATGGGCTATGTATAGCACGTGGGTCGGAGTGTAGAGGTATCATTCAGTTCCTGCTAATTAGCATGAATGAGTTGCACAGTTGGAAAAACAATTTTCCATTTCACATTATTCTACAACTTAACCTGCTGCTACAATTGTTGTGCGGATAATGGACTTCAAGTATTCCATTAAAAACACGCTGGATGCTAAACGCTAAACAGAGTGCCATATATTATTGTTGCGAGTAGTGTACACTGTATGTAGAGTCGCATATAAAGTCACATTGCCTTAATGAAGAAACTAGCACCACCCAGTCCCAAGGTTTGTAAAAAAATAAATAAAAAGAGCGTTTAAACCCATACACACACAAACACACACACCAGGATTATGTGCAACTTTAACATATTATCACGCCCATAAATAGACGCCCATCTGTTGTACGCGCGTATCTTTAGCAGGACGTAAATCATACTGTATCTGAGCCTGATTACCTCAGCAACATTTTTCCCTGATACAGGCCCACAGGTGGATGGCTTCGACTCTTTGCTGTGTTTTTCTTTGTTTCCAGAAAGGGGAAGTCAGCCCCCTGACTTTTAGTGAATAAGCAACCAACCAAGTGCATGTTCATTGTGTAAGAACATCTGTTCCTGCCAGGCCGCCAGTTACTCTGCCTGTCCCCTCGCGGCTGCACAGGCCACTGATCTCACCGCTGAAAACAAAAGACTGGACATCGCTCTGACCTTGTGGGATTGTCCACACCCCTCTTTCTTCCCTCTCCCCCTTTTTTTTTTTTTTTTGTCTCTGTGGTTTTCTCTCTTCCATTCTCACCGCAGTCAAGAGGAGAGCGATCAATCATTAAAATTGTCATGGGCTGCGTGAGTGGGATTGTCAGGAAGCCCACCTCTGTAGCAGACATGCTAAACTCATGTTGTGAAAAACATGCTGAGAGTGTGAGGGAGCTGCTGTTGTTGAGTCACATCTCCAGCCTTGTCATTCATGCTAACAAGCCCCACCAACAACACTGACATCAATGATACTTGCTTTTCCACAGACGAGGCTAGACATGAGTCAGACTTGAAAATGCGCTGCTTGTTTGCAGCACTTTGCAGATGAGGTATCTGGTGTAAAACTCCCGTGCAATTAAAGATTTATTCCTTGATTTCTTAGCAATCAGAAGCTTCAGTTGCAGTTTAATGACATCAGACTAACAGACCGACACGTGCGTTAACTGAAAGGTGTCCTTGCTGCTTTGGCTTCTACGTTTCCCTTTGTACACGGGGACATTGTTGTCTGCGGATTCACCACCGCTTCACGCAGAGGCAGACAAAGCCTAAAGTCAGACTCCGAACAAAGGATAAATTCAGACGCGTTATTCTCCATATGTGGCACGAGGATGGGCTGTAAATTCCTCGATGACGGAGGAGACGGGGTGACAGGTCTTACAATGACCCCTGGAATGACCTTGTTCAGTAACATTTCACATCCTGCCAGCGTTTCTTCTCCCAGGTGTGGCAGAGTCTCCCCCCTGTGCTGTCAGAGAGCACCGTCCGGATCCATGAAACCAATCATTCTTCGGCATCACGAAAACAGCATCTGACAGCCGTGGTCGCCATGGGCGTCCTCCCCTGTGACCATCCTCGACGGGGGGGGGGG
>NW_023340257.1:1806265-1818379 GCF_004916995.1 Morone saxatilis | reverse complement strand
CATAATTAGCTATTTCAGTGACTTTAAGTGAGTTTTAATTAGTGAAAGCTCCTTAATGAAAGAGTCCTTATTAGTATTGTTATTATTAGTAGTAGTATTATTATCATTATTATTATTTATTATTATTATCATTAATGTATGATAGTTTGTAGGGCTGTAGTTTGTAGTGTTGTATTGGATTTTAATGTGATTCCATGGATAGAATTGTTTGGAAATATCCACAGAGCTGATATGGATATACACTAAATAAAGATGCTTATATAGAGACTTTGAGCAGCAGCCACTTGGTACTCCTACTAGTGCTGAACTGAATGACACTTATTCTTGGTGCCAAGTTAAAAAGACTTAACCCTGATGCTAAATAGCTACAGCAAACACCGAGAGGACATAGCCAAAGTCATTTCAATTCTGTGCTAATCCTATCAAGTGAAATAAGAATTCTGATAAATTTGGACTCGTCTATCTTTCATCAATTCCATTTTGCTGAACACAACAAAGGCAAAAATGTGACTGGCAGCACTTGCTGTCAATGATCGGATTATATATCATATATATATATATTATATATATACATATATTTATTATTCTATCAATAAACTGCCCACCGTTAGTGGTCAACCTAAAACACAACTCATTCAATTCATTTTCCTCCTCTTGTGTTTTCTCTGCAAGCTTTACTCAGAAAAGTGTGGTAAGTTCAACAGGATCACTGGACTTGTGTTACAGCCCTGAGCAGAGGGTAAGTGCTACTGTCTGAATTGAGTACTGTCCACATCGTGGTCAACACTGTCACCTAGTGGACAAATGAGTTTAAACAGAGAACAGGGCCAAACCAAGTGCAGGTGAGACACTTCAAAACATTCATTCTATGTACTCCACATTAGCATATTTGATTGTTAGTTTCTGTTGTGTTTTATATGTTTCACTGTACTCGATCAAGATAACTCCATTTATCCACTACATTTAAAATACATCTATTTGTTGTAGTTCCATTTTATTTGTTATTGTCTTTCACCTATTGCACTGGGTCTTTTTATATCAGTTTTCATCACATTGATTTTATTATTGATTTTTTAGCATTTTAATTTCTCTGGTGCATTAGTCTCAAATTGCCTTACTGTTTACATTTCTTATTATCAGATAGTTGGACATCTATGAAGCACTTTGACTTGCACAAGCCTGTATGAAACATGCTATAACGAATGTAATATATCTCAAGGAATGCCTTTGACTACTAAATATATTACTAAATACTTTAGCATTCAATTATTTACTAAAATACAATGGATGTATATTCATCTGATTTCTTTATTAAAAAGACAGTATAGTGAATTCTCTTCTACGTAGCTGCTCGGACCGATAACTTCACTGCACAGAAATACAACAGCTACATTTCATCATTTCTTCAATGTTTTTAGGCACTTGGTTGGGCAGTGGACATGTCCTTACAGGTCCAGGGTCAGCAAATGATTTGACTAGAGTTTGACTTTTGAACCCAGTAAATAAGTCACACAATCAATTGTTAGGACGGCAATTGTCCATCAATTGTAAATCATGATGATCCTTGATGTAGGAAATACAAAAGTTCTGTTCAACTGTTAGTAAAGTTAGTGAGAAGAATATGCTCCACCAGTTCATAAACAGGCCTATTTTAGCAAATGTTATTGATGGAAACACAATGTAAACAAATTCAATTGTATAGTTGTTGCTGCTGTTGCTCTCTCTCTCTCTCTCTCAGCTCTGATTGTTTTTTGTCGTTTGAGCCCGGTGGAATTAAAGGAGCCTGATTTTTTTTCACATTATGTGCTCATGTACTACTCAGGAAAGTAAATCAATCAAATCAATTCAATTCAATTTTATTTATATAGTGCCAAATCTTGACATAAGTTATCTCAGGACACCCCATGCAGGACTAGACCATATTACTTATAAAATTACTTACAGACCCAACAATTCCCACAACGAGCAAGCAGTTGGCATCAGTAGCAAGGAAAAACTGGCATATTAATTTATATATTGAGTCATTTATTTATTTTATTTTATTTTATTCTATTTTGGCAGTTGGGGTCTTACAATAAACTTACTGTACTGTAGCAGACTGTATTTCATTTAAACATGAAAACTAATTCTTAAAACATTAACTTTGACTATAATTAGTCTAAATGTTAAAAAAGAAATGCTTTGCTTGTCTTTGGTGTTGTCTGTCAGTCTTCAGTACTATACAACCTATAGCTGTAGCAGAATATTGCTCTATAGTGACTCAGCTGAAGAGATTTTAATCTGAATGAAGTGTGAGTGAAGCACACATATCCACCTGAGTGGATCATTGTAAAGAAAACCTACAGCACAAAAGGTCCAGGTAGGAAATGTATGAGGTTGTAGTTTTGCAGGGGCACTGAGGTGTATTGACTTACAGATACGCTCCAGATCTGCATCCCATCAGTGTAGCCAATCATGAGGCAGAGAGGAGGTTCAGTCGTACCGCTGTGCATCTCCATGAACTCTGGGTTGCGGGCAGTGTCTGTGCGAACACAAAGCGAGACATTGAGTCAAGTTTAATAGGAGGATGTGTTAAATCATCCAACGCTATGACAAACAAACCACAAATTAATCACATCTGGTGCTTTGTCATGTTAAATGTTTTATATAAGCTTTGTTCATTATCACATCACTTTAGTTGATTTATTCTGCTCTGTTTGATCCATTTGCCTTACAAACATCTTCTTTATATTCCTTCTCATCTCATTGCAGTTATTTTTGTTGGTTTGTTTGTCGGGTGTTCTGCATTTCCTTTTTAGCTTGAGAGGTTTGTGTCACAGCTCCAGATCATAATCTTATTCCACATTCACCACCACATTCATTTGTTCTGTGTATTGCTTCCTTATACATAAACATTAAAAGGGGGGGTTTCGAGGGTACAGCTTAAAGTCAAATGGGGGTTAACTGTTAACAGCCGTAAACTGTCATCTGCAGTTGCCTCTATGCTACCAATGAAGCACAAGCCTGTTTCTCTATACTGTAAGTGCAACTTATCAAAAAGGTGCAGTTCAACGCACCTACAATGCTGTCTTAGTGTTACTACACGATGACAACAATTGGTTTGACATGAATTCAGTAAGAGATTCTAAACATTTGAAATAAAGTGTTTAAGTGTTGTTCTTAATAAATGATACACTAATGGTGCAACACTGCATTGTACCTCTTTATATTGGCATTTCTTTTCTACGGGGTAGCTGACAAAATAGTTCAAAGGGGGTGGCTTGGAACCACTGGCTTAAAGGACCAGTGTGTTAGGATTGTTTTTTCAACAGTTTCAGACGGAAACCAGTCAGTGTTAACTAATGAGTCCATTGTAATTAGAACTCTCTCTTTTTCAATACTCAAATAAACCAAACTAACATTGTCTGACAGTTTAAGACTCACCGTTGATGTCAGCTTTCTCAAATCGAACCCAAATGATTTTCTCTTTTTCATCTGTGGGAGGAGCCCCGGTGTACGCCTGCAGTTTGAAAGACAAAAAAGTGAGTGGGAAAAATATAGACAAAAACACCAGCCAGAATACCTAACACAAGTGTATGTACCAGAATCTATTAACCTTGTGTAGTGTTTTTGTAGCAGAAATAAAACTCTTGCACATAGCCAAAGTGTTTTTGGATGAAGGATCAGGTATGCAGGAGTTCCCATAACAATTTATTGCTGTGTCCCAATTCCATACTACATACTAACTGCATAAAGTATGTCCTATGTATTCATTCATATAGGAGAGCTAGTTAGACAGTTAGTATACAAGAAATCTCTGCCATTTCCGTATTTCCGTATTTCTGTATTTCTGTATTAGGGACAACAGCACACTACATAAAAGTGCTTTTCGGTAATCATTCCGAGTTTGTTGAGTGCACTCTTTATCATTTTTCACTTTTCTTTAGTCGGGCTCGGGGTTGGTCGGGCGATTAATCGGGCTGATTTTCTGGCATTTTAAGATAATTGGCATCGTCTACAGACACATCTTCAGGCAGCGCTTGTCTGTGTGGCTGCTGTTGAATGATGTTAGTGCTCCCCTTTGTGAGTTTTCAGAAGGTGGTGAAAATAGACAAAAACCTTTTAAAGGCCCCTGCTGTAAACGTTGAATTTAGCCTCAGTCAACATCGACTTGACGTCACGTTAAATACCATTCATGTTCTGAAATCTACAGCATAACCCACTGTATTTTTCTCTTTCATTAATTAATTAAACAACAAATGTTCAACAACATGTTCCTGGCTAAGATAACCATGTATATTAGAATGCAATGAGCATGGAATAATGGAATTATACATTACTTCTTTTTAGTTTAGATACCGGCATTATATAGCTGCCATCGGCCAGCCTGCTCTATAACTATGGGCCAATGAAAAACCCTTATCAGTCAACTGCTTATTTTCTAGTATGAACACAACAACACACTCACAATGTGCTGTACTGACTAAAATCAGTAGAGTAGTGGCTGAGAGTAGAGTATGTGTGGCTATATGACAGAGGAAAGTTACCTGGGGGACCACATCCTGCAGAAAGGTCACCACACTCTCCATGTAGGACTGCTCCCTGTGACAGCAAAAAGCTCGTGTCATCTCTAATGATAATGCATTATAGGACAATGCTCAAAAGGCCATCACTGTGTCATTTTTTCCACTGTTTTAGTTGGCTATGATATCACAGACATATACTATAGACCTTTAGTAAACAGATACATACGTACAGTATTATAATTTAGGGATTTCTGATAAAATAACATATCTGCCCTTACGTAGCAGCTTGTGCTCGCACCAGAACCCCTCCAGCACAGCGACTCGGTCTGCGTGGAGAGTCCGATGCCATTTTGTCTTTTCTTTATTTTATCCTGAAAAGGTAGAAAAAGACATTTTAACACGACAGAAGCATACAAAAAAGCTCTAAATTGAATTGCATTCATACTAACTTGTACTTGCACAGAAGAACAACTTGCACTGCAGCACACAAGCTTTGGTATGAAATCCAATCTTCTCTGAGCAGTTACCATGTGGATGACTTTTTTTTTTTTTTTTACATTTATGATTCAGCCACACTATGGATGTGCCATGTTAACCATGTTTTACGTTTTTTGTTTTGTTTAAAAAATGCTAAAACTAATGTGAAAAATACCCATCAAAATTTCAGAGCCCAAAGTGACAGTTAGATTTCCTGTTTTAAATTAATAAAACCAAAAGATTTTACATTTGCAGGATCGATGTCGGGCATTTTTGCTTGATAAATGACATAAAACAATTGATAAATTATCAAAACTACTCCATTAATTCAATAATTGTTTTAGTACATTACTGGATTTATGGTAAATGGACTGCACTTATGTAGCGCCTTTCTACCTTAAGAGACAAATTGGCCTCTCAATCTCTCACACACACACACACACACACACACTAATTGATTAATTGACTAATCGCTCAAGAAAAAAAAACTGTCAACAAAAACTGAATATCAGAATTCATGAATATAGGATTTACAGTTGTATAAGAGAGTTTTTGTTTTAGATAGGTGTACCAAGTTACCTGTCACCTGTCAGTACTACACTATATTACTCAACTGTTCATGAAAACAGTCAGCAACCACAACAAGTCACACCAAACTAGACTCATAATGTTATTCTTACTCATTTGCAGTAGGAGTACTTAGGTGGAATATTTCAACATACAAACAGATTCTCACAACTGAATCACTACTACTCTTCATGGTGCATTTAGGTAAAGGGAGATTGTGGGAAACAGCAGTTCTACTGATGCAGCACCAAACATTTGTGAAGAGGAAGCTAAGGCTGAGGGACAAACCATCAATTTACTTTTCAATCTACTTCCCTGCCATTGTGAGCTTAGAGTAGCAAAAAAGACTACAACTGAGGAGAGAAAGGGAATGAAATGAGCTCCTAACAGTGAGATCACCCAGGAGAGCTCAAAGTAAAATGGTTGCTCCTTAGCCTTAAAAGGAGATAACTGAGGTGTTGTAACATTTGATTCTCCCAGTCAATACTCTGTGTCAGTAAAGCCAGGCCCAACGGTCAGGAGGAGACCTTTCATCTGATCCTGAGCATGCGGATGGATTTCATGCACAGTGCTGTTTTAATTCACAGCTGGCCTGAGAGCACCTCAGGGTCCCCCTGGAGGAGCTGGAGGATGCGACTGCCATTATGTACTCCACACGGATGTCGATGATGGATGGATGCAGACTACGGGAATGTCAACCAAATCAAAACTTTACAAGCCCAGTGCGTAGAATTTTGTGGCATCTAGAGGTGGCGTTGCAACTTTCTGAATACAGCTGGCCTACCAAGCATGCAGGAGAAACTACAGTGGCCACAAAACTCGGACAGAAAACATGAAAATTCCCTTCTCTAGGAGGTCCAGTGTTTGGTTTGTTCTTTCTGCGGGCTACTGTAGAAATCATGGGTGGTCAACATGCCCTCGTAGAAGAGGACCTGTTCCCTCTGTAGATAAAAACGGCTAATTTTAAGGTAATGAAAACACAACGATTCTTATGTTCATACCAATGAATATTATATTTTTGACAATAAATCCTCATACATGTTGGATACATTAAAGCTGCAGTAGGTATCTTCTATAAAATAACTTCATAGTCATATGAAGTTATTTTGTCCTATTTGCTTGCTTGCAGTAGTAGGCTACATGAGACAGATACATATAAACTGTGTGATTTGGATGCATTTTTAGCTGATCATTTCCTGTGTAGGAAACATTTAATGGAATTCTCTGTCTGTATGATGGATTTTTTAAATATTTTTTAACAATCATACACATATACATAAGAGTGGACCTGCTAAAATCAACCTGCTAACTAATGAAAGAATGTGTTCATGCACTTAAGCCAATTACCATGTGTTTCAGTGTTTTGCAACGTATAGGTAGTCCACTGTATGTACACGGACACTGAGGACGTTACTTTTACACTTGCCAAACGTTATGCAACGATGTCCACAACACAAGAGACAAGCTACATGCAGTTAACAGTGTTTCTATGGGCTGAGAGATGAGCTTCTCTTGGCTACCTTACCCTCGCTTACATAGGCTAAACATTTATTCAGCTAGCTTGCACAACTAGCAAACAGCGGACCAACATGGTAAACAACTGTGACAACTGCCAAGTGACCACAATACAGCTATTGGCTAACGCTTAAGTTATATTGCTAGATAAGGACCCCACAGCTAACTTAGCTAGCTACCATTAGCTGATAAAACTCCCCTGCAGTGATAAAACGACTACACTGAATCCTTGAAGCGGGACATGCATTTGTCATAGACATTGTTTTGAAGCAGACATAGTTACGAACCGGTGCGGAGAACGTTGACTGTGGCTTTGCTTTATAGACTTGTGTGTGGTGGTCTGAGGAGAGCTTCACAAAAAACGTCAAAACACAAACAGACTAGATTTGCGGAACTGTGTTGTGTAACTGGGAGCCAATCAGAGCACAGAAACGTTTTCGTTAACCCAATCAGCCAACAGTGAGGGCGGGACTAAAGTCATGTACTAGCAGCAATTTGACAAAATAAAAGGTCCTGTGTTCAAACCGTTATTATCGCAGAGACAGGATTGTAATAAATAATAGAGGGGTGATAATATATTACCTTGGTGGTAATATATTATTGGTCTCGCTAGTTTGTATTCATGTGGCATAATTCTCAGTCTTGTGTTACTACAAAAGAACACTTTGAAATGAGTAATAAACATTATTTAGCAGCACATTTTAACAAAAGCATTTAGTTTCCGGTTGGTGTGTTTGCCCTAAAAGACTTGACAATATGGAGCACCTTCTTCTCATTCATGTTCAGTCACATCAATGTTTTGGCTGAATCTGCGCAAACTACTTGACTTTTATACAAATAATATTTGTATCAATATCATTTGACTATAAACTTTTACTTATCTGGACACTCTCTCAAAGGAAATATTTAATATTAATCACATATTTCATATATTTGTCACACTGTGGGAATATATTTATTTACTTTATTATGAAGAAACAAACCTTCACTGTTGTGATGACATCTCCGCTTAGGTTTAAGCTGGGCGGAGCCATGCTGGAGTAACATGAGGTCAGGAGCCAATCAGAACTGATGAAGGTGTAACTTCTCCCACCCAAACAGGTGCAAGGTGCAATAGTCTTTACACACAGGCACACACGGTCCCTACATGATTATAATTAGGTAGAACAATCGAAAACACCTGTGTGGGTGGCCTGTGGGCGTTTGATTCATGGCTCTAGGGATACTTTCTGAATATTATTTCATACACAGCCAGTACAAAAGTTTTTATGCCATGTCTCAATCTCTGTTTGCAGTATGGGTCTTACAAATTGTTACAATTATATATCATATCCACATCCACTTCGTAAATTGTTTCACTCTGCTGGGAGCACAAGTGGCTTCGTATCGAGACTCTACTGGTTCTTATTACAGCACTCTTGCAGACCTCTGGCGCTTGACACGGTGTGGAGGAGAGATGTTCCAGATCTGGAACCTACATTTNNTGGATCAGTGTGGGCTTAGCATCCAGAAACCCTGATCATCAGCAAATACATTATAATTATATACATAGGGTATATTTAACTCCTGGGAAGCTTCATTTGATGAAGGTTATTAATGATCCTATGTGCACTTTCTGTTCTTCCAAAGTGATTGGCAGTTATTTTCATTGTTTTGGGAGTGTACCCCAATGGCCGAATTTTGGAAGATGGTTGCCTTTAACCTCTTTAAATTGTTTAAGATTAGATTGCCCTGTTGGCCTGCTACACCCATTTTGAATGATTTGTCAAGGCTGGGTTTGACACTGGACAAGAGAAGAGCATTGTTGGCTGGACTTAGGGCTGCAAAAAAACTAGTGCAGTGCCCATAGGAAGTATGTATTGCTATAGAAAAGTTAAAGCCCCTTTTCATGATGGCCAATATGTTGTGTTTGGAAGTGGGACGTTCAGGGACATTTAGGACATATTTATTTAGTCCTGTAAGTATAGGCCGCAATAAACTATCAGAGAGAAAGAGAGAGATTGCGGGGGGGAATCCAGCGCCAATTTCTCCGGCACCCCTTCCCTTCCTGTGGAAAGACCTCAGATGCGGGCGAGGGGTCGGAAATGTCGCCTCCGGCCCTGATCCCCTGCCTCTGGAGGTAGGATGGCAGGGGCGATTATTTTTACGCTACCAGTGTGAAGCGATAAGCGATGGGGCGGAGCGAGGCGTGTCGGTCAAGCACAGTCTGATACACTGCACAGGTCTCTCACTCAACTAATAAAGAGACAATGTCACAAAGGCAACGTTCACAGGACCAAACAACAGCTCAACGTAGTACTGTACTGTCTTTGGAATATATGACGAAAAAACACTACAAGCTCGTACCAGTGGGACAGCGTCTCGTTCTGCTCGTTCTCGCCTGTCTACCGACTCTTCCGTTACATTTCTGCCGACACAAACAGCGCTTCACCGCGGAAACACCCCGTGGAGGTTAAAAATTCTCTGTCTTGCGAATTGAGGGACAGCAGTATGCTGGCTGATTATTATGTATCAATCTTTAGTGAAAACTTTAATCGTATTTCACGGCATGTTTGGTGGTCAGGATCTCAAATCATATACATTACATCATCATGATTATAAACGTGTGCCCGCAGCGTTTAGATTGACCCAGGGGAGACAACTGGGAAACACCTTTCAACTCCGGCTCTGCATGATTGGCCTGTGCGCACGTGGCATATGGTGGCTATGGTTGCAATGCTAGCGGACATTCGGAAATCGATTTATGAAATAATTTTATTAATGGTATGTTTGTAGTCGCAAAACAAGCCCGACCGTTGCACCACCCTTAAACCACACAGCAGCCAAATGTTGAAAACTCTCCAGGTCAGTCCCCGAAGCTGATCTGGCAGAGATATTTTTTTTTGAGCCACACACACCACCCGAGCCAGAGATTTCTTGCTTTTACTAGAGTACGATAGGATATGATAGATACGATAATAGATAGGATAGATAGATAGATAGATTAACCACTCCCTATCTTATATTTAATTTAAACTTCTTTTGTTTGTTGCATGCCTTGCTTAATTTTCGTGTGTCTTTTGTATTATTATTGATAGAAATGCAATTTTTTCTCAGAAATTCTTGAAAAAACTTGTTTTTATGGTGTTATCGTTAATAAATGTAGGTGGTGCTTAGGTTAAGTTACACTTTTATTATTATTGTATGTATTTTATGAATATTTCATATTATATTCAAAACTGTACAATGAACCCAAATAGTGAACTCAGTAACCACAAGAAGCTTTGCATAATACATGTGATTTAATAAGTTTTGAGCTGATTATTTCCTGTTTAGGACACTTTTAATGGAATTATGGTCTTTATTATGTATTTTTAAAACAATTTTAACATTGTAACAATCATGCATACTTAATAGGCTTCTTTCCTGCCATATTCAGTGTTTTCTTGTCCCTGATTCTTGGCCGTTGTTCTATTAGACAATTTACTTAACAATTGATTTTACTTTACATTTACTTTTCTTCATAGAAGTAAACCAAATGCTGAGATATAGGCCTACTGTGAATAAATTAATTTAGTTTTCTTGCCTGCCAAATCAAGAAGGCCTCGCGACCCCCCATAAGGCTTTGGCCCCCCCTGGTTGGGAACAACTGGCCTTTTTTTTTTTTTTTACACAGAAATAAACAGAAATCCCTTTCTTTTTCTGAACCCCAAAACATAAATTTGTATGTTATATACATATATATCCTTAGTTCATCATCCAATATGCAAAATTATATTTTTATTTTTATGACTTATTATGCATTTTGTACTTGAAACAATTTGTGTGTATATATTTAAGGGAACTACAACCTGAATTTCATTATTTAATCATGTGTAAATGACCATGAAGTAACTTTGATTATTGAATATGCTTCATAGAATGGATTGTAACTGTGAGTGAAATAAAACTTAAATGTTCTCATAAGTAAATCTTCATGATCATAATAAGCTCCTCTCTCTAAAAACAATTGGCAAAAGCAAAAACCTTTGAGATCAAGAAAAGGGATTAAATATGATACACATAATAATGTAATTGTACATTCATTTTGGTTATTAAATACATGTTTGTTGTGTCCATTGCTGGTTTGAGACTATTTTATAATATGCAGACTCTATTGTCAGGCAAGTAGCTACTAGTACATGCATGTGCTGATGTTCATAATTTTTAACACGCTATTGTGTCTATCCTTAATATTGGTACTAATAAATTATGTTTGATAAGCTAAACTGTGTGCACTTTCTTGCTGTCCATACATCACAATGAATAAACTAAAATGAATGAGCCAATTATATAATTAAGATAATTAAATATATAGTAGAATAACATATAAAACAAATAATATATGGTATTTATATCCATATATACAGTAAGTATAGACCCAGTAAATAATTCTGCAGTGCATTTTTGGAATTTACGTCAGTTGGAATTTAAATAGCAGCAGGATACAAGATAACAAGATAGTGATGATATTACATAGTATATAAGTATATTTACCACAATTCTCCTCTTCCTAAAAAACAATTGAATGGTTCATAAGTTCAGATGAGAACACGAAGTGTATCAATGGCTGCCTCCAGGCCAAAGCGACCCAAATCCGATTTTTTTGATCAAATATGAATCAGATCAGTTTTTTTTGTCATGACAGTGTGAACAGATCAGGACAGGCTATGAGGTCAAAATCAAATTTTTTTGCAGTGCAGCCTCAGTCATATCAGAATTAATGTGACATTTATGTTACTCTATAGTATTTACAATTTGTGCATGTCCAACTTTTTTCGCTCTTTCTAAAAAACAAATAAGGAGAAAGGAGAGAAGGAGATTCACTTAAGAAAACAAAGTGAACTAAAGTTTTCACCACCAGAAAGTATGTTTACCTTTAAATTGAGAACTCTGAAACATACTTATGCCTCCAACCCTCTCCTCGTCTCTCTCTAAACTGTAAACAGTTATTATAGTGGTTAAAAACTTATCAGGTAAACAAAATAATCATGTATCATTAAATTAATTTGAATCACGAAATTAAGTGTTC
>NW_023340257.1:1804139-1806239 GCF_004916995.1 Morone saxatilis | reverse complement strand
TACCTTTAGAACTTAAGAGCATTCAAACACCATTTTACCTCACACTCCCATTACAAATTACTTGAAAATGAAATTTTATCAAAATGAGTGATTGAAATTGTTATTAAGTCCAACGTTGTTATCCTAACTTGCAGTGGATAAAGTTGCGCCATTTCAGTACGTAGTCCAGTGACACCAGAAGAATAGTCTCATGCCGGATTTTCTGGCTCCTGAATTGCTGATTCTTGTTATGCTTTTACTTCTGCCTGTAATTTCATTTGACCTAATTTCACAAGGATAACCCACTCAATGTTAACATGTTTTTAAACTACGAGGTAGGGGGTAGACTGCCCCTCCTCGAGGCACCCAAGGGGATTATTCTCCAACCCTCTCTCCGTCTCTCTTAAACTGTAAAGTTAATTTATAGGGTTAAAAAACCTTATCAGGTAAACAAAATAATCATGTATCATTAAATTAATTAAGCACGAAAATTTAATTGTTCCTTACCTTTAGAACTAAGAGCATCAAATACACATTTCTACCTCACCACTCCCATTCAATACTTGAAAAATGAATTTTATCAAAATGAGTGATTGAAATGTTATTAAGTCCAACGATGTTATCTAACTTGAGCTGGATAAAGTTGCGCCATTTCAGTACGTAGCCAGTAGAGCACCAAAAGAATAGTCTCAGCCGCATTTTCTGGTCCTGATTGCTATTTCTTGTTCATGCTGTTCTACTAGCTGCCTGTAATTCTTTGACCTATGCTCACACGGACGGAGGGAGTTAACCACTCAATGTTAACAATGTTTTTAACAAATACGTAGGCAGCGGGTAGCCTGCCCTCCCGAGGCACCCGAACGGGATTATTTGCCCCAGGTCGGAGACACAGTCCTGGGGGTTGTTTTTGTTGGAGAGTGGGCCTTCACTAACTTGCAATGGATAATGTACTGTGCCACTTCAGTACCCAGCCGGGCGCCGCAACAGTCTATCTTTTGTCCGGTATTTATTTTTGCCTCAAATTTGAGTATGCTGGAATGCACTGTTTTCTGTCAGTTCAATTAACTTATCTTCACAAAGCTTAACACACACCTGACAGGGTGTTTAACGCACTTCCATGGCAATATTGGACATTGTTGTTGCTGTCAAGACGTTCTTAAGGCTAGATATGAACACTGAATCTTTATCTAAACTACGAATAGGGGGTAGAACTTGACCCTCCTCAGAGGCACCCAAGGGGAATTATTCTGGCCCACAGTGAAGGCAAAACATTTCCTTGAAATGGGTGACGGTGCGTCCTTCTTCCGTAACTCACAGTGGATAACTCTGCGCTTTCAGTACCAGTCCAGGGTGTCAGCAAACGTTGTGACCAAAGATTATCTGGTCTGGCCCGTGATTTGCGGAGGTTGTCGGGTGCTGTATGGCTTTATTGTGCCATCAGTTCAGGTTGAGTGTCATCCCTTGTCGGAGGACGACCCACAGTTAATCAATGGCTCTCTCTTTCCTTAGGGCGCGGGCACAGGGGGCGCCCAGTCCTCCGTTGTTGTGTGCTTGAGATAATGATTATGGTGCGCGGGTGACAGAGCTGACATGCAACTGAGTGGATGGAAGAGTAAAGATAACAGAGACTCGACAAAATCAGGAGTCAGTATCTTACCAAGACTGTTGTGTGGACAAGCCCCTGACTGAGCTACTGAGAATGACGATGCTGCAAGGTATCCACTGGGGAGTGTAGGGAGGCACCACCACTTAAGACATGTTCTTCACTGGGGCAGAATAATCCCTTGGTTGCCTCGAGAGGGGCAGTCTACCCCTTACTCGTATTTAGATAAAGTTCCAGGCTTCCTTATCCTTACCTAAGGACTCCGTAGAGAAAAACCAATGTCAATGATTTGAGGGATTCACCACACTCCAGTGTGTGTTAACCTTCTAGTGAAATAAGGTTAATGGAACTGACAGAACAAGTAAATGCATGTACAGACTAAGAAATTGAGGAACAATAAAACCGGACAAACTGTTTGTTGCTGGCCACGGGCTTGGGTACTGAATGGGCCAATGCATTATGCCGATTGCAAGTTAGAAGGCCCCCTCTCTAAAGGACTGTGTTCTCACTGGGGCAGT
>NW_023340257.1:1791697-1804039 GCF_004916995.1 Morone saxatilis | reverse complement strand
CTAACTTGCGGTGGATAATGTTGCGCCACTTCAGTACCCAGTCCAGGGGTGCCAGCACAACAGTCTTGTGCAAGATTATCTGGCTCCTGATTTGTCGAGTCTTGTTATGCCTTTACTTGTGCCCATCAGTTCAGTTGATGTCACTTTACCAGCATAACTCACTCAATATATACATTGTTTCCTAAAAATCTTGAGTTAAAATAAAACACTAAACTTTATCTAAACTACGAGGTAGGGGGTAGACTGCCCCTCCTCGAGGCACCCAAGGGGATTATTCTGCCCCAGTGAGAACATAGTCCTTGAGAGAGGTGGGTGCCTTCCTAACTTGCAGTGGATAATGTTGCACCACTTCAGTACCCAGTCCGGGGGTGCCAGCACAACAGTCTTGTGCTGGATTTTCTTGTCCCTCATTTGCTAATTCTGGTAATGCCTTTACTTGTTTCTGTCAGTGCAATTGATCTCATTTTAAAAGGTTAACGGAATCAATATTGACATTGTTTTCTTAAGAGTCTTAAGTTAAGATAGAACACTGAACTTAATACAAAATATGAGGTAGGGGGTAGACTGCCCCTCCTCGAGGCACCCAAGGGGATTATTCTGCCCCAGTGAGAACATAGTCCTTGAAAGTGGTGGGTGTCTTCCTAACTCACAGTGGATAACATTGCGCCATTTCAGTAGCCAGTCCAGGGGTGTCAGCACAACAGTCCACAATATTATCTGGCTCCTGATTTGTCGAGTCTTGTTATGCCTTTACTTGTGCCCATCAGTTCAATTTACGTTACTTCACCTGCATAAGTCTCCAATATTTACATTGTTTTCCAAGGTGCCTGAGGTAGGCGGTAGACTGCCCCTCTTCGAGGCTTCCAAGCAGAATATTCTACCCCAGTGAGAAAATAGTGTTTGAGAGAGGTGGGGCCTTCCTATCTCGCAGTAGATACATTTGCGTACCTAGTCTGGGGGCATAAGCACAACAGTCTCGTGCCAGAATTCCTCTCTCCTGATTTGCTGATTCTTGTAACTTCTTTACTTATGCCTATCAGTCCAATTTACTTCATTTCACAAGGTCAACGCACTAACCTTTAGTTTTTGGTCATAATGTGGACAAATCTGACCTTGATGCCGACTGTATCTGATTGGTTAACTGTGGGGCATTTACAATGGCTTCAACCTTTCCAGACACTGGTTGAATCTACTTTATTTTGTAACCTAGTTGCACCAGCTCTGTTGCCATGAAGACACATTTGTTTCTCCTTCGGCAATGTCCCGAGAGTCTTTCAGTTCCACACATAAGTTCTGCAGATGACTGGCATCAGAATATCATCTACTCTCACAACCACCTGGGGAAGCCCTCGATGTTGATTATCCATGCTACCCTGAAACTCCATCTAAATTTGTCTATTTAAATTTCAATATCATGTCCATTCTCCCTCACTTGCTCTATGTATTGCTCCACTCTGCCTTCATAATCCAGACTGTACAGCAGGTGAGCATAATCTTCCTCTTCCACAACATCCTCCAGCATTGTTTATTCCAATAGATATTGCATTCCTGTCAAATCAACTTCATTTCACTTGGATAATTCACTCAGTATTGACAATTGCTGTGTGCCAATTCTGAGAGCAAACCTTTGCCCTATGCAATGTCTACACATGTCTATGTATATAACTCAGATTATAATTTTTTGTGCCTGTCAGTTCAACTGATGTTATTTCACCAGGAGTTAAGATGGATATAGCTATGTGGCTTTAGTCATAGCTATTGCTCAAGCTTTTAAGGACACTATAGAAAAATAAGCAGGAATTCTGGATTTGTACATCTGTACGGGTTGCTTTATCCCTAATGCACTGAACTTCAATTCAACAGGTCTCCATGCTAGATGGTGAAGGGAAAATATTTTGGTCTTTCACTAACAAGACTAATATCTTATCCAGAGTAACCCACCCACTGATCGGAGCATTACCAAGTACCATCAGAAGTAGTCAAGCTGGTGATATCATACATGGATTTACTGAAGATGAAGTTAACTCTGGGAAACTTCACCACCCAATGGCCGAGGCTCAAGAAGAGCATCATGGCTCCCAACTTTCAGCTCTGTGCTTAGTGCTTCTGCTACTCAGTCTCATCAGAGGTGGAAGAATTCAAAGCAATCAAGATTGATGTGAAGATCTTAACACAAAACAGTAGTCAGCACACTGCTTCTGTCTGAGGATTAAAAAGTCGAAAACACCAACAAGACCATCCTGTGAGGAAGTGGAAGCCTCAGGAAGCAGTGATAGAAGCAGAAATTTACTGTAAACATGAAGAGGTTGTTGGGGTGGTCTGTCAAGAGGGATTTTGAAACTACATTGCCAAGAGATGGTGCAAGCCAATGCCAAAGGCAAAAGAGGACTAGTGGTATAGAGGGTCCCAGAGGGAGCAAAGGAAGACTGCCACATAAAAGCAGTAGGCCTCGGCAAACCAGGGACAGTAGATGCAGTGGGACAAGCACTCACTGTCCTGGAAGGAACTTTGGGGTACTGATCAGGGGAAGTTGAACCTTCCTCCTGCCTGCTGTGACTGACCTTTGCCAACACCAAATAAAGATCTAGGCTAAGATCCGTCCTGCGAGCAGTGTGGAGCAACCCTTTGCACCCATCACATCTTGACTGGATGTCCCAAATCACTGGGAAAATACTAATACTGGTAGAGGTCTTTACAGAAATTGCCAAATGGATGGATCTGCTGAGGGTCAAAGACAGCAAACACCAGGCATCACTACCCAAAGATGGCAATTTCCAAAGGTAAGGTAAAGTAAGAACCACTGCCAATAACCTGCCCTTCATTTTGTATGAAGTGGACCTGAAGAAGAATCTTGTCTTTCAGAATAGGAGGCTGTAACCTCACTCCAACCAGACATTATTCTTCTATCCAGGAGCACAAAAATGATCTTAGTAGCCGATCTCACTGTGTCCTGGGAGGACAGACTAGCCATCTCTCACCAACTCAAGAAAGCTAAGTGCCAAGTTATTGATGAAGCTCTTGTCAATGGATGCTTGATTCCAGAGTTAGTATTGTTGTGTATTTTTCATTAGTTTTTATTATTTTTAAGCTCAGTTTAGTTAGTTTCCTGAGTGGTTTTGCTTGTTTCAGTTTAGTTTGTATTGTTTAAAAAGGTATAGTTTTAGTTTAGTTTTCATTAGTTTCAATATTAGTTTTAGTTTTTAAAATATGTAATATATTAATATATGTAATATATTTTAAAAACTATATTATATTATTATATAATATATGTAATTTAGGAAGTATGTTTTCAGGGGAAAGGTTGAAAGGTTTGGTATAGGTTTTACAACACAAACACACTGACTCACATCCTAGTTTTAAACAAATGCATCAGTGCCTACAAGCACCTTGGCACCAAACATTATGAACCCGAAGCTTTGTGTGTTTTGTCCATAATGACGTTGTTAGCAAAGGAGAGATGGGCAGTTTTTTCGTTGCTGGTGGTTGTTTCAGTGTTTACAAAGCTCCGCCTGAAGCGAGAACATATGTTGGGCAAGTGGTTCTGCAGAGTGTGTGCATGAGCAGTGACTGAGACTGCATAAGAGACATCTCATGGCTCTAAATGTTTTTTTTCATTTAGCTGCAGTGAGTTCTTGCTATCAATGAAATTACGGGCACTAGGAGGAGCAAGAGGAACCTATTTTTGTCATAGATTATCTGTCTCATGCACTACTGTCAGGAATATAGTAACAGTTCCAGCAAATATGAAATTTGTAATGTTGCCTACTGCAACTTTCATTACAATAACTCAGCTTTATTCCTCAGTAAAGCCAGCTGCAATGGTTTCTCAGCAACATCAGTGCACTATTTCTTACAGAAGGTTGGCTTGGAACCCAAACAACTGAAGAAAGAGAGAAAGAGATAGCCATGGGAGACCAGCTAAACATGGTTATGGTTCACAAGGGCCCGCAGTGGAACTCTTCTGCAGGGGAATTATTTAGTCTTTGCTGCCCTACTCAGGTCAGACATACAAATTATAAGGGTTGAAACATGTGATCCTGATATACCTGCTGAAGATGCAGAAAGGCTCCCAACAATACGAAAGCTCTGACCATCCCTCCACCAAGGAATACCATCAGGAGGAGGAATTTGCAGCACCGTATCTTAGGTACAGTACCAGCCACTCAGCCCAAGCTGTCTGCCAGCTAGATATATCCATTCATTCCATTCAGATAAGCAAGGTACTGTCATCGACCAGCTGGCAATGCGAGGTGGCTGCATACATAGCTCCTGCAGTTTCTGCTTGCATCTCTGATGTTTACTTAATTTATATTAGTATATTATTATTGGTGCATTACTGTGTTTTGGTACTATTTCACATACTGTTAGGTAGATATTGATCCCACAAGGGTCATGGCAAGAAGTGTTTTTTTGCCTTCCCATTTGCAGTGAGCCTTTGGGGGCTCTGTATGTAGGTAATAAGACTGTATTTTGTTTTCTTTAAACAGATTATTATCTGTTTTGTATGTAAAATCTTTATCTACTAATCAACAAGTAACAAACTATGTAGAGTGAAAAGTACAATATTTGCTTCTGAATTGTAATGGAGTACAAGTTTCAAATAGTATGATACTGTCTAAAGTTATTGATAATAACTCACCTTCCTGTCAACATTTAACATTAATTTGGGGATCTTTACAGCAACACTGACCTTGGTGTCCATGTTTGAACACTGTTCAACAGCTTACCTCTGCCAGAATTTATAAGAACTTGTTTTTGTTGAGTGAAGACTGAGGTATTTGTCACTTGAAGGCTACAAACCATCCTTGTTCTTTGCCAGAGTGGATTTTTTTCTCTCCGGGAAACCTGGAAGGGAAGTAACAATGTGTCTTTAAACAGACTATCATGTATTGAAGTCATGCCAAAAACCTCAGTGGTGACCTGTCTGTCTATCCTTGATAGGTTTAAAACAAATTAATTATGTTTCATCTACATTTGAGTAAAAGCAAGTGAGTCATTTTAATGACTACACAATAACTTTGTGTACTTGAAAATAACTTTTCCATCCTCTTGTTGTACTGTAAACCACAGTATAACCAGACATCACAAACTACATCAGACAAAAAACAACCCTGACTTACCTGTGTGGTCAAAAAGAAAGTTTCTCTGAGAATGCAGAGACACTTATTGTCTGGGTCCAGTCCAGTTTTTGGTTGATGATGATGATGATGAAGATCTTATCGCAAAACATGTTGTCTGTCCAGCTGCAAACAGTAAAATGCCACAGTTCAGTGTGTGTTACTTCTGAATTGCATGTCGCATTCTAGAACATCCTTATGATGAAATAACAGAAGCACATTTGAATTCTCCAATCACACATTCTTTGCCAGCAGTCTCACACAATATTCCAACTGTTATGTTTTAAAGTATTTACACTGAGACACATTCAGTTTTCACTTTGAAAGGAATTGTGAAACAAATTGCACAAACTGGGTGGCAACTGGGTTTATTCAATACAGAGCTTTTTGTGACTCAAATGCTTAAGTTCTACAACAATACAATACAATTGCTATAATTGTGAAATGATCATGACACAATTAACATTTTGTTTGCTTGGATTTCAAAATAATTTGGTGACCCTGCACAGATGTATGAATGAAGCTTACATTTTTCAGCATCAATTTATGAGGTGTGTAGTTAGAAAATATTTTACTATAAAACTACGTGGCAGGAAAACATGAATCCACAGCTAACTTACTGCAAGGTCTAGATCATTAGTCTTGAGCAGAAAAGGAAGGTACAGAGCTGCATACCATCTTGGTTTGATTATGAATGGAACAGGATTAGCAGAAGATGCCACCAGTAAAGCATTATTATGGTGATCCCCACACTCGGTGTTGTAATTTTACCTTGAAATGGGTCCATAATCCAAGGATTAGACACATTAACATGCCTGAAGTGGAGTAAACCTCATTTCTATGGCAAACACTGACTCAGACATGGTTTACCGACTTCTGGTTGCATTTAGTTTCTAAGACCTATACAGAAATTAGGGTTAGCTGTTGATATAATGTAGAGTGGTCACTTAACTGCCGGAATAAATTAATAAATTTAGCAAATGTGGCTGTAGTATTAAAGTGGTAAAAGAATGTACATTCTATCTATCCATCCATCCATTCATCCATCCTAGATGACAATTAATAGATTTACAAACACAGCAACATTGGTTGGTAGACATTTATGTACAAATTAGGGGTTTACCAACATTATGCATTACAGTTTAATGAGCCAGTAAAACATAAGAAATATCCTAACAAAGCATTATCTACAGCTGACTTTATTCTTAACTATTCTTATGATTGCTCATACTGTATGTATGCCAAGCAACACAGTTTTCTGAGCAAGCAGAATTTTAGCAATGGACTGGGACAGTGGAGGCATCAAGCCAGAGTTGGTAATAGTTGGAACAGTGTAAAGGATAACCATGATGGTTTGATGAGTTTCATGATTACTTACAAGGCAATTAAGCTTAAGAGAGAAACTTCAATTCAGGAGGTGTACAGTTGCCATCGTTGGTTGTAGTGGCCGATTGAAACATTTTAACATATCACCCAAACCCTATTGTCTGTACCACTGCATTGATTCTCTTTGAATACTTCAATTTATTTATTGATCTGTGGTTTTGTCACTTTGGCCAGCAAATTTCATATAAATGATCAGTGTGTGGGGCACCCTGGTTGCTCATCTGGTGAAGCTTGCCCCCCATCCACGGAAGTCCTTGGCGTGTACACGTGGCCCTTTCTTTCTCTCCCCATTTCAACTGTTCCTGTCTAATAAAGGTGACAAAAGCCCAAAAAATATTCTTTAAAAAAAGTACCAGTGTGTACAGGATTGTCCGTTCTGGGCTACTGTTGAAGCATGGTATTACAACATGACAGACTCTGTAGAAGAGGACCTGCTCCTCTGTAGATATAAACAGCTCATTCTAAGGTAACACAAACACAATGATTCATATATTGAAGTGGTTATACACTAATGAAAACATACCTATGAATGTTATATTCCATTTCCGACAATAGATCCTCCTAAATGTTACACACAGTACTTTTATCCTTTGTTAATATCAAATATTGATTAGTGAAGCTGTAGTGATCAAATGAAAACATTAGGATAGGGATTAAGATAATATATACAATATATCTACATACAATTCTGTCACATAAATAAAATAACGAAAGTCATGTTTCAGCATTTTCAGGCAGGTCTGCAACATCATTAAGGCCTTCTTGCCTACAAAAATTAATTCAAAATATTTCAGTTATGCTCGAATTGTACACAAATGTAAGATTTTGAGGATATATAGTAGCGTACATGTTGCTTATTCTGTTATTCTTCCATGCAGAGCCTACTGTTTGTATATACTGTAGTGTCTGCACAGGCCAAATGAAATCACTGACCAATATAAATACTCATCTTGCTGTACACACATACACACAGGAAACCATCCAACATGAGTTGCTGTGATGTAATTACTTTTCATTTGATGTGAAAAATTATTCAAAGTCAATGAGACGGAAAGTGTTCTGCAGTCTATCACAGGAACTGGCATTGTTTACTTCCCTCCAACACATCATTTGCTCGATCTCGCAGTCACAATTATTCTCTCTGTCTTACTGTCATACACATTCCACAACAGTGTATCACAGCATGCCTCATTTAACTAGACAGCAGCGTGCGCATGCGTGTGTGCAACCCCTTATGTTTCTGTTGCTGCATTGTGTTTTTCCATCTATTTGTTTTCATTTGGATGTCAGTCGGTGTTTGGATACATCTGTTGTAAGATAAATCTCCCTCTTGTTGAGCTGTGCTAACAAACATCATTGTGTTGTATATTCTTTTATATCCCATTTGCACCATGTATTAACATGTGATGCAAATCTGGATATCTTATCTGGATATCTTATCTGGATTAATGCGTGTTAATTGAAGCATGCAGATATAAAGACCTTCCTGGGGAGCAGCGTTTATGTGTTTTTCTCATCTTGGTGTTGTTGAGGATAGAATTAATTTTTTATTTAATTTTCTAAATGTGCAGTGCCCTAAGGCAGGGAGGTCCCAAACTTTTCCATGCAAAGCTCCCGAAATTAGTATTAGCGTATGGCTGGGGGCCCCCTTTGCAACATCTTTGCTTTCTTTAAAACCCCACTGACAATACAATACAGCAGGAAAGAACAAAAAAACAAAAACAACTTCTAAATATATATTTCCTTACTTTTATTACTGCAATAATAATTACATTTGTATTTCAAATCTTTAATTGTTACATTAAATTCAAGTATATTCCATTATAAGCATTGTTTTTGTAAGTTTAGTTTAAAATTCAACAAAATGCTTGCATGCAAGCTAGCTATCTAGCTAAATTTAAGGGGCAACAGCTTTTTGGCAGGCGCAGGTCGTGATTTATGTTATGAATGATGTTTTGACTGGCAGGCAAGTAGAAAGATGGGCATGGCAAATACATGTCGATATATATATGGAATATATTATTACAAATTATATTTCATAACAATACAAGTCAGGGATTAGTAGTTTTTTTTTGTCCTTTTCCCTCATCTTCCCTCACAATTGTCTGAGCCACCCCCCCTTTTGGAAAACACTGAACTAAGGAATCCCCAGTTAAGAGTGTTAAAGGGGTTAAAAATCACCCAAAAATCCATAATAAGATATCTACTCCTTCTACCTCATTAAAGCTTCCAGAATCTCTGAATATGCAAAAATTGTTCATTTCTAAAGTTTGTGCTCTGCTGGACACAAGACTGTCTCCCTACTTCGACTGTGAAGGAGTCCATTTCCAGTGGATGTGCACTGGTGGCTTCTATATCACACTGTACAAGTTGTATACTGGACCAGGACTGACTTCTAAATTATTTGTGATGTCATAAATCCTGCTCTTAGGCCCCGCCCCTAAAATCAGATGTTCAATGAGCCAGGGAGAAACTTTCCACTTTCAGCAGGATGAATGTGAAAACATCCTTCTAGATCAAACTCTTTCACGACATCATGTCAAAACATCACACTGTAGGAACAAGAAGAAACACTGAGTTCTGACTGGAGAATCCTGATTGGTTGGGGTTCACTGGTTATAGTGAAGTTGACATTTTAAAGGAGGATATTTTTGGTTTGGCGAAATTATTAGAGGTGGTCTGGTCACATTGTAATCAGATCAGACCCAGATCAAAGCCCTCCCTTTGTACAGTTGTGGCCACATTCTGAGAATTAAACGGTCACCCAACTGCACCTACACCTTCCTGACTAAAGGAAAAAGCATACCTGACATTGTTGGAAGAACCCCTTTTTTGCATGCATCAGATGTCATTTTACCATTATTGTATGCAGAAAATAATATTAGTTAGTATTAGTATTATAGTAAGTATTACACTGTTAGACAAACAAGAAATCTGATAAAATAATGGCTTTGATGAAAACAAGGATGCTGAATATGGAGAGAGGATTACAGTAAGAAACTAACCACAAATGTACTTTTTACACATTTACAGTCAGACAAGATGCTGCAGTGTTTGCCTGTGTCCACCTGATGGCAGTATGACTCCAGCTCTGAAACTCCACTGAATCCTCCCTCTTTGTTCTCCTGTCAATTTATCCTCTTCTGCTGCCTTTCCCCCCCCTTACAACATCTATGAGAGGAGAAAAAAAGAGAAAAAAAGTGTCCCCGGGTTAAAATAAATAGCCTTTCACAGTTAATTTAATTGACTATTTTGTACAAAATCGAGGTAATTCTGTCTCGGCTGCAATAGCAAACAAGAATAGCATTGCCTTGGCAATCAGTTACCACGCAAACACAGAGAAAGGCTTTAATCTGCTTCTATCACAGAGGAGCCGTGGCTGAAGTTTGTTCAGACACTGTGAGGCACCTGTTTTCTTAATTGTCCTAACATCTCTGCAGAGGAAAAATACACTCTCAGTGGAGCAAGGGATAAAGGATGAGATGTAAAATATTTTACATTCTGCGAGAGGAGTTAGAGAACAACAGAGCATAAAGGACAGAGTGATGAGCTCAATGAAATATATTTAAATATATGCTTTATGTCCCCATTGCATTACATTTTAAGGAAGCTTTTTCAGGGGCCATTATGTTTCTATAGCTATGAAATGATCATGTAAGAGTAGAACCTTTAGGAGAAAATGGCTAAAGGAGAGGAAATCATTATTATATTTAAAATTTCCAGTAATTTCCTTCTTAATATTTTGTTATATTTTTAGTCTAAGGTGTGAAATACCCTTTGTGTGTAAATTTGGAGGTTCAGAGTCGAGGTCAGTGTCCAGAAGTGGTCCTTATCCTCCACTTTCTAACTTCTTAATCATCTTTCTGTCCTGCTGACTAGATGCATGTGTGAGTGCACCAGTGTGTGTGTGTGTCCCTCAGTATCTGCCTGTGAAACAGAGAGCATGTCCGTCGGAGGTGTTGCTGTTCTCGCCTGTCCTGCTACCTCCAGCTGCGTGTCTACCGCCCCCCGCAGGCCGGCCGAGGTTACCCCATGCTGACCTGTTTAATTGTCTGCCTGTCCCAGGGCCCACCGGTGAGTGTGTGTGCGTTCCCGCTGCGCCGAGAAGGACAAGGGCGACAACATACACACACACATGCATGCAAGGTACACACGAGGGGTAAGAGCATTAAAACATGAACAAAACCACACAGTGTCTCTGTTAGATACTGTCAGGCACACGTTGTAAGTGTGTGTCCCATTAAAATGTGCTTATATCAAGGAGCTTCTCTCAAGTCTGCCTGTTGTTTTGAGCGCACAGAGACAAGTGCACAGATCCCACCCACGGGTTTAGAAACTGTAGCTTCACACAAGCAACTGGAGAAACAGCTCAGAGGGCCAAGGCTGCACAATCCTCTAAATATGTTATTTTAATGATAGGAGCTTTTAGGAGTTGACTTAATTTTTAAATCCTTTTTTTCAAGAAAGTCAGACTTATGGCCACTGACGCAAGACTGCAACCATGGATTCCCCTAACGATGACGCTAACCATGAGACACACACCCAGGACTGAGCAGCCTGCGGTGGGCCTGCCTCAACTGAGGGTGTCTAGTGATAAATGGCAGAAAACACCCAGAGATGCTTAGGTACACAACTAAAGATGTGACATAATGGTAGCAACATCATCTAGTGGTCATTTTTGAGAACAACCCCACTCAAGTCAACTGTAGTGCAAATACATAAGGGATTGCAACACCCAGTCCTACTGCTCAGTCAACTTGAGAGACAGCTCAAGGCTGCAAAATCCTCTAAATAATAATAAATGATAGGAGCTTTTTAGTGGTACATCTGCATCATGTAATTATTAAAACCTGATCTGAATTTCGAAATCCATTATTTCAAGAAAGTTAGACTGATGGCCACTGGCGCAAAGCCGCAGCCATGGAGTCCCCCCAAAAAATTAATGACTTACTTTTGTTAACATTAATGTGGAAACCAAAATGAGTCTGTACATTAGAGACATTAGACTGTTGCTCCTTTTCATTTTTACAATTTACAAAAGCTATCACAATTGACAGTGATATGGTGATATGGTGGTGTAAGTCTCATATTGCATTCTAGTCTTACACTTTTTAATACATTAAACAGTGCAGCTTTGATATTGACTGTACGCACCAACAGCAGTCAAGCAACTGCTTCTGCTGGGGTACGATACAAAACACATGCAGAACTGCAGTACACCATAATACTAGAACCAGCAGTAATAATAATGTTCATTTAGTTACTATAATTATATTTTCCAATGAGTATTTTGGACGTTGGTGTGTAGTTGCATTTTTTATATATCAATATATTGGGGGCAATATTTTAAGCATTTAAATATTTGTTTATATAATAATAATTATTCCCTTTGACCATATAAATGTGTCATGTTGCTATATTGCCAACTGTAGTTGAAATTCTATAATAAGTAGTTATATGGTGCTGCTTGTCAGCTCCAACTTTGCAATGCACATAAAAAGGTAGTGTGAGGTCATCCTGTCATCTACTGTACTGGTTCTCACCTTTTTGGTGTTAAAGACACCCAAATTGATCATATTTGATTAGATGTATATGACTGTCTATACTGTATGAACAGAAAAGTTATTTTTCTCTCATTGGGCTAACTTTTAACCAATGAATAGTGAAATTAAAATATTATATATATGTATAATAATAAAATGTTCCTGGGGATCCCTTGAAACCCCCTCAAGGACCCCTGGATAAGAACCACTGGGCTAGTACGTATCTACTATATAGTTGAGATGATTTTAAATGTTGCAGGATTGCTCTGAGTTGATACTGTATGTGCATTTGACTT